>NC_041221.1:61709173-61727207 GCF_002837175.3 Physeter macrocephalus
GGTTGCTTCCATGTCCTGGCTATAGTAAATAGAGCTGCAATGAACATTTTGGTACATGACTCTTTTTGAATTATGGTTTTCTCAGGGTATATGCCCAGTAGTGGGATTGCTGGGTCATATGGTAATTCTATTTGTAGTTTTTTTAAAGAACCTCCATACTGTTCTCCGTAGTGACTGTATCAATTACATTCCCACCAACAGTGCAAGAGTGTTCCCTTTTCTCCACACCCTCTCCAGCATTTACTGTTTCTAGATTTTTTGATGATGGCCATTCTGACCGGTGTGATTTGATAGTCGTACCGGTTATGTTGTGTTCGGCTCTAGTGGCCCTTATAGTGACACTGATTTTTCTTTAATCTCGCAGGATCATATGCCTCCACATGAGTCTGTGTCCTTTAAAACAGACACCTTGGGGATGCTGAGCATCCAGAAAATGCGCCAAATATTTCAACAACTCATCCCTTTGAATTGCCTTGAGAGTAACTGGCACTTTCTTTGCAACACTTTCAGTGGTGACAGCTCTTCAGTCTTTGAGGACTGGTTTTTCAAATGTGAAGCAAACAGGAAAAAAGGGGAAAAGAAGGAAAAGCTGTCCAGAGCTAAGTCTAGAGAATGTGATAATAATTGCTTTATGTGAGCTCCAATTGAGATGTGATTATCCAATAACAAGCATGATTTTCCCTCCCTTCCTCCCTCCCTTCCTGCGTTCCTTCTTCACTCTTCCTCCCCCCAACTCCTTCTCCCCCCTCCTCCTTGTCTTCCTCCTTGCCCTCCTTGTCTCCTCTTTTTTCTTGGCTCATAAAATGCTTTTGTGAAGAACACTTCAAAAGTGTTTTCAGCATGGAAAATTTATAAAATATGTAAATATTCTTCCAAAGTGATGGCTTTGAATACTAATATCTTGAAAGTAAGTTCTAGTGTGTTTGTAAGAAAATAAATCTATCTTAGAGCTAACCCCAGTGAAAATACCCATCTCTGGTTATCTGTTGCCGTGTACAAACTACCCCCAAAACTTAGTGGTGGAAACGGAAATCGTTTGCTGATGCACATAGTTTCGTGGGTCAGGAAATCAGGCAGGGACGGCAGGGGAGGCTCCTCTCCACCCTCAGCCCCATGAGCGCTGGGGCCTCTGCCGGTGGCTCAGTGGGCTGGAGTTGGCTTGGACAGGGCACTTTGTGGCCTCAGTTCTGGCTGTGGTCCTTGGGCCTTGTCCACATCCAAGATGGCTTTTTTTCACTCACATATCTAGCACCTGGCTTGAGATGGCTAGAATGCCTGGCTCTGGCTGGGCTTCTCTCCCCATGTGGACTCTCAAAATACCCAGATCCAACTTCTTGACAATGTGATGGTCTCAGCAGCTGGACTTCCCACACAGTGGCTGGCTTTTCCCAAAGCAAGGCTTCCAGGAAGCAAGAAGTGGAAGTTGCCAGTCTCACAAAGCCTGGCCTGGAAACTGATGTAACATCTCTTCTGCCATATTCTTTGAGTAAAAGCAGTCACAGAGCCAACCTAGATTCAAGGGCCAGGGACATGAACCTCAGAATTCAATGAGAAGAGTCTCAAAGAATTATGTGGTCATCTTTAATCCACCGCAAAACCTAAAGCTATCCAGATAGATAGGACATATAATCTCTGGATTCTTCTCTCATTTGAAAACATAAGAAATGTTCCAGGTGCTCTATGAATTAAAGGTGAAATGTCAAGCACAGATTTGTCTAAGGATATGGTATGTATATGCTCAGAATGTACATATATTTATTTCAATAAATTTATTTTAATAAGGAGATAATTCTGGTTAATGTTTATGTCTACATGACAGACTCAGTCTAACAAATAATCTATCAGCAAATTTTGGATACTTTGGAAAACAATCACCTGATAGATTAATGCAGTTTACCTGTGCTGTTATAAATCATATATTCCTCTGTACCTTATTCATATTCGTCTCTTTTCTTGAAATATATTACTTACATTCATACTTGATTTGCTTCCTAAAATGTCTATCTAGCCACCAAAATCCACGTCTTCCATTAAGTCTTTCCCATCCCCAAGTCATGTATTTCCTTTCTTCTAAGCTTCCGTAATTTTTAGAGGCTTAGAAGAAAGAAATTTTCGGGTCAATTTTGGACCTGTCTTACGATTCTTCACATACTTTACCTTGGATTAAAGCTATTTATTTACTCATTGTCTTTTCACTCCTGATAAGCTCCTAGGAGGTGGGACTGTTTCTCATTTATTTTTCCCCCGATGCCCTTCTTAGCATGGTATCCTGCCCAGAGTAAGTGGTGGAGAAGTGTTGGTCAAGATAAATAATCGAAAGACTAATACATAAGGATTTCTGTTGATTGTGCTAGTTTTATAGAAAGATCCATTATTCTAAAAGATGTGATAAATTGAGCACTTAGCCTGGACAGAACAATGGTAAGTGCTTACGTACAACATCCATTCAGCATTATTAAATGAGGGCCCTGGTACTTGCCTAAGCATTATGCTGGGCAAACAACTGAATGTGGCTTCCTCACTCAAGGCACACTCATTCTAGTGGAGAAATTGGACACCACACAAGAAAGGGGATAACCATTTAGTAGAATTGTTGTAAGGGCTATTAAAGAGAAGCACAGTATGCTAGGAGAAGATAGAATATGGAGGTGACTTTTGAGGTGAATTTTAAAGGATGATCAGTAATTAACAAAAAGGTAAGGGAGTGGCATTCCAGAACCTGAGGGGGAAGGATGTATGGTCTGTTGGAGAATGGAGAGTAGTGATGTTTGTGCTGAGATCTGAAGGATGTATAGGAGTTGACCAGGTGTATAGTGGAGGAAAAGAATGTCAGGCAGAAGAAACAGCTTGTGTAATGTACCTGAGGTGGGAAAGAGCAGAATTAAAAGAAATTGAGTGACAAAGTGACAAAGGCAGGACTTAAATTCAGGCTCTCAGATCCAAAAGTCAGAGCTTTTATGTGAAAGAATATTTGCAAGTACCATTCCTCCTTAAGCTTAGGTGTGGACTAGTTCATATTTTGGAGACATGAGTTACATTTCAGGTCCATTAAGAGCAAACTATGTCTTCTCTATGCTCGATGTGGTTTCCCCACACCTCTCCAGTCACATTAGAAACAGGGACATCGTTAGAGAAGACATACAAATCACGGCAATTTCCAGACAGCGCTGGGCTCTATGGAGTAGACTACAACTATGAGCTCAAGGAAGCATTTCATGGTAGGAGTGAGTGATGTCTTCTGAGAAACCCTTTATCCACACAGTAAAGAAGCAGGCTGTGGTCCTCTCTGCAGTGTGATTGTAGAGTAACAAACTGCATACAAACACACCAGAAACTGCAGAGAGAAGCCTTGCTTAGGAGCCGAAAAGACTCAGACTAATGTGCTGGTGTGGTTTAATTTAAAATCCTAGCCTAAAATTATTAGGTCTGTGATACTCTTAATTTCATTGAGCTTAAGGTTTTTACCTGTAAGAAGAGCGTCATAATCCTTACTCTAAGAGGCTATTGTGATGATTGATAAGACATTGTAAAATGACTGCACTCTATTAGACACTCTATAAATGATAATTAATATTGCCGTTATTACTATTTCTATTTTACATTTTGCATCCTTTGGTTGCCAGAGCAGGAATAATGGCTGTATAAATATTGACTTACTTCGTTTCCTATATGTGGCATCTGTGTGTGGTAGACAGAATAATGACACCCCCAAAGATGGCCACATCCTAATTCTTGGAACCTATGAACATGTTAAATTACAAAGCAAAAGGGACTTTGTGGATCAATTAGATTAAGAATCTTGAGATGAGAAGATTATACTGGATTATCAGGGTATAGTCACAAGGGTCATTGCAAGACTAGAAGCAAGTAGGTCAGAGTTAGAAATATTGAAAGATGCTACTCTCTGGCTTTGAAGATGGAGGAACAAATTCTCCCCTAAAACTTCCAGAAGGAACCCAGCCATGCCAACACCTTGATTTTAGCCCAGTGAGATCTATTTTGAACTTCTGACCACCCATACTATAAAATTATTGTTCTAAGCCATTAAGTTTATGGTAATTTGTTACGGTAGCAATAGGAAACGAATACACGACGGGACAAATAATTTTAGCTAGTAAAATTTTTATGTGCAAGCTTTGTGCACAGGAAAGCATCTTTGTTTATATATATGGGCCTTATAAAATCATCTGCTCATAATTGATGGTGCTTTTATTGATGAAGAAAAAGCCTGTACCAAACCTAAATTTATCCCAGTAATCACTTTATTTCTCCTTTTCTTTACCATAATATTTTTTTTTCTTGTTCATTTTAAGAGTAGCCAACAAATAAAAATAATACGATAGAAAGTCTTTTGAGAAGAAGATTTCCCGAGATGTTTCTATGCCTGGCATGATGGAACTCCCCCAGTGATATTTATAACTGGGAAGCACTGAGTTCTTCAAAGTCCACACGGAATGAGAGCCTGGCCTCTTGAGCAGGAGGGTGTCATCTGCCATCACCATGACTTTCTGCCAAAATGATTGCTTGCCTGTCTCGGGAAGGATATTTTTAGGCAAGAATTTCCAGTATAATCTACTCCAGTAAACGTGAGATTTTAGAAGTTTTTGGTGATTCTGCCTTAGTCTTGGTACTGAATGGTTTAGTAATAAAATCATTTAAAACTGGATTTTTTTCTGTCCCTCCATCCTGTCTTATTGTTTTCTGTCCCTCCATCCTGTCTTATTCTTTCCCTCCATCCTGTCTTATAGCCATCTGATCTCCCACTTAAAGCCATTTACTCTGCAGCAAATAGCAGAGCATTTTCACTCGGCTGTATATGTCTTTGATGTTCCTGTTTGTTTATGCATTATGTCAGGAAGTAAAATTTAAAACATTTAACAAGCACCCTTACCTCTGTTGAATAGACAGAGAGCCAAAAGAGTATATTATGATATTCAATACAGAAAGAGGAGTAAAATTTTAACTTAATACTAGGAATTTTTGTGTTTTTCTAAAAGTTTATCAACTTTCTGTGCCTTATGCTTTAGCCTTTAGAGTTTTTAAGACCATGACAACACTATGAAAACAAGATGCCAAGCTAAGTTGCTAATGTCCTTGAATTATTGAATATTGCTCTCGGAACTGTAGTTATTTCTCTGGAAAGAAATCATAGCTTTATATGTAGGCTATCAATACTGCTCCATTTATAAATACTAAAGTATTTCTATTGATGAAGAAAACATCTGCTTAGAATGGTAGCTTATGCCACATCTATGAGCAAAATTACTTTAGTTGAAACTTGTAATGACATCAAGTTTACTACAATAGAATTGAAACTGCTCTAAAATCACATATTCCCTGATCAGCACTAAGGCTAGAACTGTGACAGACTGTTTACATTTGAGCCCTTTAATAATTTTTATCTTCTTCCTGACTAAACCTGCCTGTCGTGTGCAAATAGACTTAACATAGAACATTGCTTCCCTATATAGGGAGGGTGCACATTACTTTCAAAACAGAGCTGTTCTATGTAGTTTGGAAAACCTCATTTGTGATTCTGATCTGGGGCTTCCCATATCTCCACTCAAAAAGTGCCTTTTTAGAATATCTATGAGTTTATGGCAAACTTTAAAGCGACTAAACTAGCCTTTCAGTGAGGCATTAGATAATACCAACTGTCATAATCTCAAGAAACTGGAGTGACTCTCTCTAGAAGGAAATAGCCAGAGAATTATCTCAAAGGTGTGATTTTAAAAAAAAAGGCGCTAGATTATTTCACTTAGCACAATGCCTTCCAATGATATCACTAATATGTGGAATCTAAAAAATACAACAAACTGGTGACAAAAACAAAATAACAATAACTGGTAACAATAACAAAAAAGAAGCAGACTCACAGATATAGAGAACAAACTAATGGTTACCAGTGGGGAGAGGGAAGGGCAGAGGCTCTAATATAGAGGGTTAAGAAGTCCAAACTACTAGGTATAAAATAAGCTACAAGGATATATTGTACAACATGGGGAACATAGCCAATATTTTATAATAACTACAAATAGAGTATAACCTTTAAGATTATGAAACACTGTTGCACACCTGTAACTTATATAATAAGGTAGATAACTATACTTCCATAAAAAAAAACAACAACTTAAAAAGGTTAAAAAAAGAAAAGAAGAGGCACTCGATTAGACACTGTCAGTACTCTGCCCATATCCCCTCACCTTTATCTGTTCAGTGCACTCTGACCAAATTCAAATGCATTTCTCTGCCTAGGGGCTTTTTCCACATTCTAGAGCTCACTTTGCTGCCCACAGGCTAGGCTGGGAGAGGCAGAGAATTAATGTCCTGCCTGGAAACAGCCTTTGGTTTGTGACTGACAGAGATTGGTATACAAATAACCCAGCTCCATCACCCTCAGGTGAGATAAATCTGAGGCATGTTTCTACACTGGCTCACAGCCTTCTCTAGAAGGGTTAACCTCTAGTTACCAACAGTGGAATCTTGCTTTGTAAAAATCCTTTTTTAACCTGTTTTTTTTTTTTTTTCTTATCTCACTCCTCTACTTCTCTGTTGGAACTACCTTCAGTATAAACTACCACCTAGGCTCCTGGAATCCATTTCTAGCAAAGAAGTACATACATTTTGATAAACAATTTTTTTTCCACCCAGTTTTATTGAGATATAATTGACATATAACTTTGTGTAAGTTTAAGTACAACATAGTAATTTCAAACACATGTATATTGTGAAATGATTACTATAATAAAGTTATGTAACTACTATTTTTTTTCCTTGTACTGAGAACATTTAAGATCTATAGATCTACTCTCTTAGCAGCTTTCAAGTACATAATACAGTATTGTTAACTATGGTTACCATGCTGTACATTAGATGCCCTGTACATACTGTCTCTTCTTACTGTCCTGAAAATATGATTGCCCATTTGACTCTAAGTAAGATTACATTTATTATTTGGTTTTTGGCTCTTCTCTAAAGTTATCTTCAGATACTTAAATATCTTTTCGCTTCCTGATGATTTCCATTTTCATTATTTCCTTTCTTTCAGCCCTATCAGAAGAGAAAAATGTTCAAGGCAAACATGTTGGCTGGAGTTGGTATTGGATTGGGCTATAACGTATTATCTAGAAGTTGATTATCCCAGGAACACATTTGATTCAACACTGCGGGTTTTACTGGCAGCATATTAGATTTAGGTGTCTATCTGCCCCAAGCTCTATAGAATTGCCCAGTGTGGTGGTGGTTGAGTTGAAGTTCCAGTGACTGGAGTATTATACTGATGAGATGAATAGTTTAGTCAAATTGCAAACTCAGGTGTAAAGTGTATTGCATTTCTGCCATTCCTGGGAACTGTAAACGTACTTAAATTAAGTGTAAATTCTAACTATTTCTTAAAGGTGATATTTTTAACTTGCTTTAATTTTCCATCATGAATATTTAAAAGATGTTCGAAGAGCTATATAAATTAATACCAGCCTATCAACTCATGAAATCTTGCTGAGGTCAAGTGAAAAACTTACAATAAGCATTCAAGATACAGTTACCACTGCTATACTGTAGTATTTTTTTAGGAAGCCAAAGGATACATTATTATGTCAGAGTAGTTGCAGCATTGAATGGTTAAGGGCAGGTATACATTTTAGGTCCTGATAAAAGTCTTTGCTTCACTTAACTTGGATTAGATTATTGACCTAAGGTAATTGGTTACATTTTTTAAAAAAATATAGAATAATAGACCCTAGTGACAAATCATTAAAGGGAAAAAAATTCCAGTGTGCAATGGGAATAAAAGCAACATAACATTTAAAATGTTTGGAAAATAGACATAGTAGAAAGTAGGTATCCATGAGTAAACTGGCTTAAAATTGATTTGTTTCTGTTATGGTTACAAATAGGAGAGCACTCTAAAAATATATAGAATTGTGTTAAGTGTATAAATTATGTTAACGTTTTGGCTGGAACACAGAGGACTCTTGTAGTCTTTCAGTCTGCTGTTTCCAGGGCAGCACAATCCTGCTGTTGGAAAGGGAAGGGGGAGCCAATTAGAGCCCTCGCAAAAAGTGGTGAAGCAGGACAAATGAGGATGGTAGCCATGGGGGAGATAAGCGGCCACCATGCTGGTGGTGCCCACTGTAGGATTTGTTAAGTGTTGCTGAGTGGCGATTAAACAGACCAGAGGGAAGAGACCATTTTCTCTAAGGTTACCCCACTGCCTAAACCATGGTAATGCTTATAGCAGGCCCACCTGGCTGATCTTCTGAAGCCCTTCCAGTGGTTCATACTTTGGGGAATACTGGGAGACAGGACTGTTTTAAATGGAGCTTTAGATACAGCTAACAGATTCTTCGAGCCTTAGTTTTTCTTATCCATAAGATAATTATAATTTTCCTACCCACTTCCAGGGGAGCTGTGAAAACCAAATCACTTAATCTATGTTAAAAGGCTTTGAAACTTGTCAAGTACTATTAATTATAAGATGGTATGATGATGACATCATAATACATACCGTATCCATTATCTGTCAAGCACACTTTTAGATGCTATACTTATATTATCTTGCTTAATCCTTAAAACAACCCTATGAAGTAGGTAATATTATTATTATCATCCCTATTTTATAGATAGAAATGAAAAAACAGAGAGACTAAGTAATTTTTCCAAGGTCACAGTAAGTGGTAGAGCCCAGAATCAATCCTGTGCAATAGGCTCTCAGAACCCATGAACCTCTACAATCCACCGCCCCCTGTTCATGGTACACTGTTCAGTGATGAGACGACAGGGACAACAAGGATGACAGAGATGAAGCTATTGATGACGATTATCTAATTTAGAAAATTGTTTTGGGCCAAAATATAGCTGAACACCTGATAAACTGACACAAGAACTGACTCTTGTAAGTTCTAAAATCGATTTTTACTGTGAAAGGAGATAATCTGGGAAAATACCCTCAGATAAATTTCCCTTCCTTATTTCCCTTATTCTAATGTATAGAAACATATACATTATAAAACCATAACATTCAGAAGGATCTTAGAGGTCAAGAAGTTCTGACATTTCAGCAAATAGATGTATTACAAACTAGGCTACTAGAACCCCACTTCACTAGAACTGCCGTTGGGTCTTTGGAAGAGGGATGGCTCAAGTTCACTGCCACATACCCATTCCTTTTTTTTCCCTGGAAAAGGTGTTAATATTCTTGGGAGAGGTATAGTATTAAAAGTTTTAAACTTTTATAAATTAGCACAAATGGAATTCCTCGGTCAAGTTTTTCATATCACAGCTAAGAAGGGAACAGTCCCCTGTTAGAAAATATATGTGAACTTTAAAGTGTAGGAAAAGCCCAATTTTAAATCTTTCTCCGAAGATGGAAGCCTTGGGTAGACGGGGGCAACCCACAGGCATGGGTGATGGGGTCAGGGAGAAAATACTAACTAAAAGCCTGGAGGATTGTGAAGGGGTTGGAGAAGGTGCCACCGAAGCAAACTTCACATTTTGGGAGCTTTGTGTGAATTGGCATCCTTTAATATTCACGGATAAAGACAGAGCAGACTTTGGATGCTTGTACTGGCAAAATGGAAAACACATGACAGACATGATTAAAAGAGCCAAGAGTCATTTGGCTTTTCAATATTCCATTAGGGAAGGAGAATATTTTATGATGTGTTTCTTTCTTTGTTAGACACTTCTGATTGTAAGAAGAGAGATCTGCTCAAGTTACTTCTGGAAAAAAAAAAAAAAGAGTGTTATTTAAGAACATACCAGATCTGGAACTTGAACAGGAAAGGTGTAAGAAGCTAGAGCTATTCTGGGGTTTCTCACCCTCCTCAACAACACCTGTGCTCTGTCTTCCATCTGCCTTCTCACAGCTTCCTAAGGCCACATGACTCATGCCTCTACTCTGTAGGCCCTGCTAGCTTAGCTTCTCTGCTAACTACCTCATTCTTACAATGTTTCCTATTACACATTATAAAGACAGGGACCATGCTGCCATACCAATTTTCTTTGTAAATTGCTGGCCAACTTATGGATTGACTATCCTTGGGCTGGGTAGGTGAGGAAAGAAAAGTGGAAGCACTTGGTAAAAAACATGTATACCAAAGGGCTGCCCCTACAGGGAACAAGAACAATTTATGACCGGTAGAAAAAGTGTGGCCAAATGAGGTACTATGATTAAATAATGTTTCCTGACATCAGTCAACATCTGTGTTTAAATTATGGAGATAAAATGTATTCATGCATAACTAAATCCATAAGTATAACCTCAAAACTTTAAAGGAAAACATTTAAATATATAATTACAGGTTGAACTTGCAAGAGGAAAAATAAAGCATTAGATCTCATGTTTTAAGTGAACGATTGATCATCATTTTAGAGGGATAATAAACAGATTATTTCCTATAGAGTTTTAGGATTAGCTGGTGTTATGGACTGAATTGTGTCCCTCAAAAATTCATATGTTGAAGCCCTGACCCCCAAAGTGACTGTATTTGTAGATGGGGTTTTAAGGAGGTAATTAAAGTTAAATGAGGTCATGGGGGGGGACTTAGGACCCATGTCCCTAATTAGAAGAGGAAAGAGTCATGGGGGGGGTGGGCCTTAGGACCGATGTCCCTAATTAGAAGAGGAAGAGACCAAGAATGCACATCCAAAGAGAAAAGGCCTTGTGAGGGCAAGAAGGTGGCCACCTGCAAGCCAAGGAGAGTGGTCTCACCAGAAACCAACCCTGACAACACCTTGATCTTGGACTTCCAGCCTCCAGAACTGTGAGAAAATTAATGTTTGTGTTTAAGTTACCCAGTCTGTGACATTTTGTAATGGCGGCCCAAACCAGCTAATACAGTTGGGTTGACTTTTCATAGGTCTGATGTTTATTACATTCTGCCTAATAGAACAGCAAACTTACCAGATATGACAGGTCCTGTAACATGAACACAGCTAAGTGATTTTGTGGGGACACTTTTTTTTAGTATATCATACTCAGCTTATTTCAGAGGGTTGCGTTAATATGCAGAAACATAAATACTGATTATACCTATCATTATTTTATAGGTAATGGCAATACAGTCTTTGCTTATCTATCAGTCTCTATTTCTCACTGGTCCAATAGAAAAAGTTCTATACTAGAGCAAAAACAGAAATTGGTTTCCTTTCACACGTGGAAAACCAAGGGATGCTATTTCTTCTTGATTAAAGATAAATTCATTCCGTTACTTCTAATGCATTTTCAGAACAGGATACATAAATCAAACACCTGAGTCCTCTTACTAAATCTTCCTATACTCTCACTCCCAGACTCCATCAACCTGGGGTAAAAGAAGGTCATACTAATGGTTGTATTTAATAGTCCGGCTCAGTCCTTTCCAGGAATTTTGCGGAAGCTTACTTTCACTTACCTCAAAATCCCCCTTCTTCAATTGTTGTTAATGTTTTTAAATGTGACATTAAATGTTAATATTTTTAAATATTAAAAAAGAACCTTTATTTTTCAGAGATATATACTGAAATATTTACAGATAAAAGGATAAAGGATAATATGCTTGGAATTTGCTTCAAAATCCAGGGTGGGTTGAGGGATGGGAGCTATAGATATAACAAGCTTGGCCATGGGTAGAGAATTTTGAGGCTTTGTGATTGGTGCAGGAAATGTATTATAAAATTTTCTGAAATCTTGTATAAATTTGAAAAATTTCATAACAAGTTAAATAGTTTTTCTTTGCAGAGCAGGAAACCTCAGGGGTATGATATGTGTGCTCTGAAAGGGCATTGCTAACTCATCAAGACCATCATTGTATATTGCATTTCCCAGTTGTGACCTGAAAAATCTATATCCCTGTATTACTTGCTCCTGTCATACTAAGGCCAGGCTCTTCAGCTTCTCTGCAGCAATCACCTGACTGAGGTTATGATCTATTACCAGTGACAGGTCTTTCATAACATTTCACCTATCCTTAGACTTTACCTCACTCTTAGAAATACAGCTCTTTTTCTGTGTGTTAGGCTTTTTTAGTTCATAAATTTCACCATTCTAGGATAGAAGTATCAGTTCACTGACAGCACATCTTACTGTCCTCAAAATCATTTCTCTTTGCTGAGTCTGCTAACCATCCCTACATCCTGTCCTCCCTCCTCCACCTCCAGTAAGTATTGGGCAAAGCCTGGGGTCCTTGATTCTCTATAACTAGAGTGTACATCCATTCCCTCTAGTATTCTCTCTGTAGAGAAGGGCTGACCTTTATTGCCCAACTTCTTAAAGATAAATCCTTATCTCTCACTCAATATAAGAGCCCTCATTCAAAGCTCCTATTGGCCCCATGCCATGCAGCCCCACAATTCATTTATAGTTATCACACACACACACACACACACACACACACACACACACACACAGCAATACAATGCTTCTAAAACCTTTCTGACTGTGCCTTGGTCAATTTCATTTATAGTTATCTGAATTCTTAGTGTCTACATGCACACACACACACACACACAGCAATACAATGCTTCTAAAACCTTTCTGACTGTGACTCTTGGTCAATTCAATTATATATGATCCATGGACTGAGTGACACATTTGGAGAGACTGATATTCTGGGTAGCTACTGGTGATACCTCCACAAAAACAGACTCCTGCCAACTAAAAGTTAGTTCTGGATTAGTTTTGGAATGGTTCTGGTGTCAGGCTTGTAAACACAGCCTAATCGGTTTGGGGTACTAGAATTTAAGAATGACTTTCTTCTTTTCTCTAAGAATATGATGTTCTTTGGAGACAGAGGAAGCATTGGGGACAGAGCAGACAGCTTCCCCTGAAAGACCATATGTTCAACATTGACATGGAGGCTGGTATGGTAAGAGTGGGTGGAGTGCGCTGTCATATCAAGCTGGCATTCATAATCCCAAAGAACAGGCTGTGGCCTTGATGACAGAATTATGCTGCCAGCCTTCCTTCTCTCAAACTTCCCCTGTGGCCTTTGAAAATGTCTACCTTGCTGAGGTTTATTCAGGAGACAAGACAATTTCTTGGTAGCAACTGAATTCTAGAAATGGAAATTAAAGCCTCACTATATGCATTAGAAATGATTAAATTTACTGCACATCCTTCCAAGGAGAACAGTTTGTTTCTGACTCATTACTAGTACTTTTTTTCTTTGACTCTTCATCCCTAAGAGAGGGGACCTTTTAAGACTCATGAAACTTTAATCATACTCTGATACACATTATTTGGCTATAAAGTAGCTTCTTAGTGGGTGGTGTAAAGGAGTGGGAGAAGCGTAGTTAAGACCATTTTCCTATGAAAGAACAATATTTCTTTCAAGGATACATTCAGTTGGAAAAAGATTTCAGGAAAAATATGGCCTGGCTTTACATGATAAACTCCCTGATAGATGGTTTCCTTCCTGAAAGTAAAGATCCTTGATGACCCTAGCCCACGCCTTCCCGTGGTGGTAATCTTAGTTGGTGTCTAAGAACATTTATAGGCAGATAGTTCTTCCTCAGAGCTAACCTCCCTTTCTTCCTTATTTCCTTTTTTTCAGGCCTGGAGGAAATGGAACCCTCTAGTCACTCTTCTTCATTCAAATAACTGAAGACAGTTCTTTTGTATCCAAGTTAAATAACTAAAATTTCTTAAATGTTTACTTAAAGGGCTTGTCTTCTTTCTTTTATTGTTTTTACCATTTTTTTTCCCCTTGGACCCTTAGTTGGGTTGTTGTTGTTGTTGTTGTTGTTGTTTTTGCGGTACGCGGGCCTCTCACTGTTGTGGCCTCTCCCGTTGCGGAGCACAGGCTCCGGAAGCGCGGGCTCAGCGGCCATGGCTCACGGGCCCAGCCGCTCCGCGGCATGTGGGATCTTCCCGGACCGGGGCACGAACCCGTGTCCCCTGCATCGGCAGGCGGATTCTCAACCACTGTGCCACCAGGGAAGCCCCCTTAATTGGTTTTTATGTGTACTTGTAAATTATAAGTTGTAAGACCCCAAATAGACAAAACACATAGTACTCTAAGTCCTGAATAATGCTTAAAGGAGTGCATAATTTCTCCTTCCTGTTATATTATCTTTAAGTAATGCATTGAAATTTATAGTCAGCATCGTGATGCTTGATTTTCTGCTACAATCCTGGGAAGCCAATAACATGAGTCCCATAAACTTTCTGAGTACTTGTGTATTCATATTTTAAAATTCTGATTTGCCTGCTGATTTTAATCTGTTAATTCAAAGGATGATTATTTTCTTTTTAAGAATATAATCTATTATTTTTTTGGTAAAAATCAAGTTTATTCTCCTGAACATTAGTATTAAAGCTGGGAATTAGAATTTAGGCATTTTATTACTGTCTCTTTAAACTCATTTCAGATGTGAATCTTGTTGACCACACCAATATAAGGGGATAGATGGAAAACCTAAAAATCTCTTCATGACAAAGATGAGCCATCAGGTTTTAATTGTGATATTATTTTGTTTCAGGCAATGTGATTTGCTAGGGGAATATTTAAGTGATGCTCTAATCAAAGAAATACAGCCCAACCCAAATATAATTTTGTAAAGTGACAGAATCTGTATTTAGTTTCTCATGATGTATCATACTGTCAAGCTGGATACCCAAATTCATGTCCATGGACTTCTTCCACTCAACACAGCTGCTTTGGTGCCCCTTTCAAATTTGCTTTGAAAATTCTCCATTAGCCATTACTCTTATTCATTCCTATCTTTTAGTACTTAAATGTTCTTTAGTCCAAGAGAGTCTTTTTTTAAAAATTGCTCCCAGAAACAAAAGGTTCCTATTGGCTTTACATTAAATTTTAGTTAGCATTTCTCATTTTCCTTTTGATCTTTTCTCTGAAACCTTGATTTGAATCAGAGATCAGGGTAGAAACTAAGCATAAATGAGCTGGGGTTTTTTTGTTTTCTTTTTTTGAAGACAAGATGTTAGCTCAGACACTTGTTCACAGCATTCCCTTACGAGCTGTAAAGTTGCCTCAGTCTTTTATTCCAGGGAAGACAAATATGAACCATAGATGTGATTTTGTATGTACCGGAATTCTCTATTTTTGACCTTTTGGAAACATCAGTAAAATAAGAAGTGCAGACTAGTAATACGTGTGAATATGGTGTTTACTTTTCTGATACCACAATCTAGAGACCTGACTACACATTTCCAGACCCATTTGGAGCGCTGGGACCAATGCTATGGGAAGTCATCTGTAAAGATTCAGAATGCACAAGTTCACTATCGTTAGTAACATAGAGCACCCGTCAGTATGGCACTCCACTCGTCACAAGCCCATTCACATCCATTCTATCTTCTGATCCTCATAACATTCCTATGAAGCAGGTCGGGTGATCTCCAGGTCAAGAGGTCAGAAAGATTAAGGAACTCTTCCAAGTTCACTCACTAATAAGTGGCTGAACAGTGATTCAAACACTGTCCAGTGTCCTTCCAATTAGACTTGAGCCTCTCACAAGAGGCTTTTTTAAAAAATTGTTTTTAAAGTATAGTTTAGTTGATTTATCATGTTGCTTTCAAGGCTTTTTTAAAAAATTGTTTTTAAAGTATAGTTGATTTACAATATCATGTTGCTTTCAGGTATACAGCACAGCAATCAGTTATATATATATATACACACATATATGTCTATTCTTTTTTCAGGTTATTCTCCCTTATAGGTTATTATAAAATAACCTTCTGCTATATAGTAAGTCCTTGTTGGTTATCTATTTTTTATACAGTAGTGTATACATGTCAACCTCCTAATTTATCCCTCTCCCACCCCCCTTTTCCCTTTGGTAACCATAAGTTTGTTTTCTCTGTTGGTGAATCTCTTTTCGTTTTGGAAATAAGTTCATTTGTATCTTTTTTTGTTTGTTTAAGATTCCACATATAAGTGACATCATATGGTATTTGTCCTTGTCTGACTTACTTCACTTAGTCCGATAATCTCTAGCATCACCTATGTTGCTGCAGATGGCATTATTTCATTCTTTTTCATGGCTGAGCAGTATTCCATTGTACATATATACCACACCTTCTTTATCCGTTCATCTGTCCATGGATATTTAGGTTGCTTCCATGTCTTGGCTATTGTAAATAGTGCTGTTATGAACATTGGGGTGCATGTATCTTTTCGAATTGTGGTGTTCTCTGGATATATGCCCAGGAGTGCGATTGCCAGATCATATGGCAGCTCTAGTTTTAGTTTTTTAAGGAACCTCCGTACTGTTCTCCATAGTGGCTGTACAAATTTACATTCCCACCGACAGTGTAGGGTTAGGGTTCCCTTTTCTCCACACCCTCTCTAGCATTCATTATTTGTGGACTTTTTAATGATGGCCATTCTGACCAGTGTGAGCTTTGATTTTCATTTCTCTGATAATTAGTGATGTTGAGCATCTTTTCATGTAAGAGGCTTGTTAACATAGCTCACAGTATGTTATTATTGCATTGAATCCTCTTGATAGGAATTATCTGGGACATTATTTATTAATTCGAACAATACTGTGAGGTTGGTGACAAGTAGTGATGCCTCCTTCACAGAGATAGAAATTATGTCACTAAGTGGTAAAAATGACTGGTCCAAAGGTCAAAGAGAAGGCCAGAAATATATTAGAATAGGTTTGTGTTAGCAGAGAATACTGTCCATGTAGGACTAAACTACACTAAGTAAACTATGAGAATTCAGAATCCCATCAAACTCAAGGGTCTTCATTGTCAGGCATTTACATGTCATTTGAGCCAAAAAAATACACCTAGTAAACTGGAGATTGACATTTGGTTGATGTCAGAATTAATTGATGTTTACAACCTGAATAGAGGTGGTGGGCTGTGTAGCAGCCCCATTTACATGCTTTTCAAGTATGGAGTCAGTGCATAGTAACTGTCCAAGAGTTCAGGGCTGGTGACGAGATTCCAGGCATTGTTCCAGCTAAGCTCTCTGGTTGTTGATACCCACAAGTACTGCTAAGGAGGCGATTCCTGATTTTACATAGTTTCCTCAGCTTGATCAGGGAGAAGAGCTGTGCTGGATGTCCCCAGATGTTGGCTAAAACCATTGGTGCAAAGTAATCCTTGTTAACTTGGATGTTAATTGACTTCATGGAATTGTCTCTCAACCACATGAAGATTTAAGACTGAGTATGAAAGTGTTCAGGAGAATCCAGACTACATTATAAATATTTTTGTGTAAAAACAATGAGTAAATAACTTTAATTACTTTTTTAAAACTTATTTATTTATTATTTTATTTTTGGCTGTATTGGGTCCTCACTGCTGCGCGCGGGCTCCCTCCAGTTGTGCCGAGCGGGGGCCACTCCTCGTTGCGGTGCGCAGGCCTCTCACTGCGCTGGCTTCTCCTGCTACGGAGCACGGGCTCCGGGGGCATGGGCTTCAGTAGTTGCGACGCCCGGCCTCAGTAGTTGTGGCTCGTGGAATTTTCCCAGACCAGGGCCCGAACCCACGTCCCCTGCACTGGCAGGCGGACTCCCAACCACTGCACCACCAGGCAAGCCCAACTTTTTAATAGAATTTTGGCCCATTACAGCAACAGCCTTGTAAATTAAAATGAAATTCCATAATTGAGTTACTAATTAAGATTTGTGATCTTAAGAGGAAATCTTATTTTATGTACTGTTTTGAAACATAAAAAAATTAAGTTCCACAATGTTTTAAAGTTGGTTAGATTTATAAGAAAAATTTAATATTCAAGGGAATTTTATTTATTTCAGAGAAGAAAGCACCTGAAAAGGAAGTGAAATATAAAATTCAGTTAAAATTTTTTGAACCAAGTTTTTAAAATGGGAATGCTTTCAAAGTGTTTTTTATTAAACTTGCTAGACATAGAGTAATAACATTTGGCTAAACTTTAAAGCTTAAGAAATAACTAGATTTTTTAATCTAAAACTTTAATAAGTATTTATTTTTTAAACAAAACTAAGCCTCTGAACGTTTTTTTGCTTAGCACAAAAATCACTCTCATGGGTAGCATAAAAAGTTCATTGGGCTTCCCTGGTGGCGCGGTGGTTGGGAGTCCGCCTGCCGATGCAG
>NC_041221.1:61727272-61828455 GCF_002837175.3 Physeter macrocephalus
TGGTCCAGGAGGGTCCCACGTGCCGCGGAGCGGCTGGGCCCGTGAGCCATGGCCGCTGGGCCTGCGCGTCCGGAGCCTGTGCTCTGCAGCGGGAGGGGCCGCAGCGGTGGGAGGCCCGCGTACCGCAAAAAAAAAAAAAAAAAAAAAAAAAAAAAGTTCATTAACACTTCATTGTATAATACTGTATGAAATCTATTTATTTTAGTATTTTTTCTTAATTTTTTCTTCAAGTATTTCCAGTTTGTTTGTCCTAGTTCCCTAAGAAAAATCTGGAGAAAACTTTGGTGCTTAATAAGCATGCAAAATTTCACCATACTGAAAAGAAATACTGAAGCCTGTCACTAAAATGATAGCTCCCTTGAAAACATCATTGTGAGTCAAGGAAGTCTGATTCAACTCAAATAGCACCAAGGGACACATAAGGAATGAGTGACTTGCCCTGTCCACCAAATCAATCTCTATAGGTCCACCCAGCCCCTTTCACACATTCCACACAGATGTACACATATCTCTCACAGGGGTGGCCACCCAAATTGAGATCTCAGAATCTCATCTAATTTCAGTTTAGCTTATAAATCCAGGGTTTTGTTGGTGAAAACAAAACATATGAGAATGCCCAATAATTGTGAAAGAGTTATGTTAAAAGAAAACATATGAGAATGCCCAATAATTGTGAAAGAGTTATGTTTCAGGAATTTTTTTAAATTTTCAAATTCCTTCTTCCATTTTAATTATGCAAAAAAAGTTCTTTCACGGAAGGGGAACATGTGGTTTACAGTTCTAGCCTTTTGGCCACAATTTTGGCTTCTATTTGGGAAAGATTTCAAGCAATGAACTTGTATTGAGTGTCAGTTATATGAGTAAAGAATTTGTAAAGAGCTTCTCCTTTCTGGGACAAACAAGGGGATCTCTGTCTCTCTACCCTGAGTGTGGCGTGTGTATCTGTGTGTGTGTGTGTAGATGTGCATGCACCATGTGCATGCAAATGTGTTGTTCTGAGGGTAAGGGAAACCACCCTTATGAGCCTTCAAACTGAAGGTAGACTTCACTAGACATTGTGATCTCCCCTTAATTATCCTCTAGTCTTCAAGGAGCTTTCCTGAGACAAAAATAGATGCTCATGCTCTACTCGCCTCTTGACACTCACGGGACTATATACTAGTTACTGAGACCTTAGCTAATATTGTTGTAAAAAATCCCAACTCCTCCAAGATTGTGTCAAAGCAAGAAGTACAGGAACCTCAGGAATGTGGTCTCTTCCTCACTTTCCTCTTCAACATGTCCTGCACGTGCGTCTGATTGGCCAAACCAAAAATGAAGATCCTGACTCCTGTGTACTATGCCTGTTTTCCTGATGGGTATGGTCACATCTGGTCTTCATGCCTACAGATGGTGACCTCTCCCTCTAAAAGGTGTGAATCTCTACAGGTGCTATGTACACAGGCCACGTGGGGCTTTTCTGCTTATCTTTTTCTTCCAAGTTCAGGAGCAAAAGGAAAGGGGTAAATAACAATGGAACAGATGGAAATTGAGGACAATTTTTTTTAGGTTCTTTGAGCTAAGTGTGAATTACACTATTTTTGCCATCTTTAATCCCTGGGAAGTCTGCAAAATGAAGACCTATAACATGCTAACAGTGGAGGTCAAGGTTTTCACCACGGAAAGCGTCCCAGGTGTTAGAGCTTACCCCGTTTACTGTGAAGGACCATTTTCTTGTCCTCTGTTTTCCTCCCTAGTTTTGTCTTCCACACTTTCTGCCTACATGATGATCAGAAAGCTACTAGTTACTATGTAGGTAAAAAAGCTATGGAAGTTACCATGAGAAAGATGTGGTTATACTTCTAATTGAAGGAATGGAATGAGTTCATGCACTTTATTTTTACACCAATGAGGTAAGCGTACATACCTATATTTTACATCGTATTAATACTATGTGATGAATGTAAGTTTGAATATATGTGTTTTCTTACTGGTCCTACTTTCATTACTAGGAAACATTTGCCTCACTCTTTGGCATTGATGGATCTTTCGGACAAAGAGTTCTTTCCTCCTAGTCTCCAGTTTAATCCAGTCTCTATTCAGAGGATCTGTGAGAGGCACCATGGTTGAAAGTGCTGGGACTATTTCAAGGCTCTCAGTCTGGAAGCTGGAGGCCACCCTCCGCATTTCAGAATTATCCCTCCCATGTGTGGACATGTAATGGTAAAACACTATGCTCAGGCATTAAATGGACTTTAGGAGAGGGGTTCTGCAAAGTGTGCCCTTCTGTTAGTCTAACTTACTAATGAATCCTCTACTTGAAACTTCAAATTATGGAAATACAGGGGAATTATGTAATAATAGAGTGGTCTTCAGATGAAGTATGCCAGTTTTAATACTTTTATTCTCTCTATGGTTAAAGCCTTGACAGTATCAAATAAGGTAACTGGCTTGACCAATAATAATCAGGCTACCAGGCATGAAAAATATTGAAGGCATTAAAAGAATAAAATTTATTATAATGGACCATGTAGTTATTGTTTTGGGCCGTTCAGAAAGTCTTCCCATTACCATTTTTAAATATAATGTTACTTTGCCCACTCTTGCCTACCCATTCCTAGTAACCAGCTTCTTAGTCCCTGCCTCAGAGGTAGGGCAGTGACTCAGGCCTGACCCATTTCATTCCTCTGGATTCTGGGATTTGTCCAGCAAAGGGCATGCTATTCAAACCAGGCAGTTGAAAATCTGATCTCTTCTGGCTCATAACTGTTGCTTGACAGTTATGGGTATAGATCTATTGTTTTGTCTTGAGCACTGCCTTTGACTTGTTTTAATATACAGATTCTTTTGTTGGGAAGGTAACTCCTTAATTCTGAAACTTAAAGCAAACTCAGTAAATCAAAACTTACATTGTCAACAAGAGGAGCATGTTGAGGTTGAGGCAGAGAACACATTGTGATGGACAAATGATGGGCTTTGAAAGGGGACTGTCCTCCCTGTGCTCTTGAAAACATTCCTTAATGTTTCTAAACCTCACCTGTAGAACGCAATAGTAACACCTGCCTCACAAATTTACAATGAGGGTAAATAACACAGTCAGAATGTGAAGTCTAACCCACCTGTATGTTAATCCTGATTTACTAGGTTAATCTACACTTACTAGATGGTATAGTCCTAGGGAAGTTTCTTCCCTCTATGAGCCTTAGGTACCTTATTAGTAAGGTGCATATTAACACCCACTTCATAGACGTTTTAAGTATGGAATGAGGTAATATGTAAAAAATGCCTAGTGCTGGACATGGACTATAGTAAATGCACAATGATGGTATTCTATTTTTGTTAAGATCTCTGAATAACTAAGCACAGTGCCTCAAACATTAAGTGCCCAATAAATATTTATTTGCTAATCCTTCTCCCATCTTCAGTCACTGAGTATTGGGAAGGAACAGACATTGAGAGAGAGGGAGAGAGCCAGCGGTGAGCTGAAGCTGGCTGGCACCAACTTGCAAGAACCAATTGTTAACTTTGCAAGAATTTGTGAGTCAGTTTTTAAAGACTTTCATAATTAAAAATTGAACTATATTAACCTGCAATTAAGTAAGTTAAAGATAAGGGCAATAAGTACTAAAAACTCATCCCTTTCTAATTGTCTTACTACATTTTACTATTATCTATGTTTTTGAGGTTATTTATACTTACTCTCTCTGTGTGGGGCAAATATAATGATGTGTTACTACACACTGATCCCAGTTCCATGTTCAGTGACATCACATTGGTAGCTTGAAATCAGCCACGTCAATAGTCTTTACCCTGTGGAAACTGGCAAATGAAGCAAATTAGATTGTTTTTCCCTCCAGAGAGTCAGTGGTTAAATATGCCCTGGCATACTGTGGGAAGGACAGTCACTGACTAGGAGAAAAGGAGACTCCTGTGCTCACAGAACTTCAGAATCTACATCAGCCTGCTTTGGGTTCTGAAATGACAACTTTACTTAGTAGAAATTTTCCAATCTTTGAAAAAATGGTATTTAAAAAATAAGGCACAGAGGTTACCCCCAGATTCTGATCCAGTGGGTTGGTGAGGGCTACACAATTTGAGTACCATGTCCTATGTGTCATCGAGAAATGAGATCACAGTTGCAAGGAAACACCCATCAGAGGCTGTCTCAGTCACCGTCTGCTTCATTTTGATATATAAGAAAGGTAGATGAAAAAAAGGTTACCACTTAAAATAAGTCATAGACTTTCTAAATAAAGACTTAGATAATTAGAGCTGAAAATACTTGTAGTTTTAAAATGAGAAGAACAATAGCACTCTGTTTCTGTATTGCAGTGGCTGCATTAGAAAAATCCAACAGTTATCAGCTTTCAATTGTTATCCCTCATGAAAGAGGAGATAAAGAAGATGAAAAGAGAAGGGGCAAAGAGAATCACTTTCAGAAAGTCAGTAATAGTTTAGAGCAAAAACATCGAAGTCCCTGTTAAGTCATAATTATGACGTTTAGATGATGGAGAAAAAGAATTATGGGCGGTTCTCAGCTAAATATATTCTTAGAGCTATTTACAAGATGTCCTCCAGAACAGTAATAAAACACATACAATGTAATAAGAACAGCTATATTGTAGATAATGAACTATTATTCCTCTAGCATAAAATATTAGACCCATTAACCACACTCTTAATAAGAATTTTTTTAAAAGGTAAATGAAAAAACATTAGACCCAAATATTACCAAAAAATCTGAGTGCACATACAATATTTAAGTTCCACACTGTTCAAATCAAGTCACTTCTTTTAACCTTCCTATTGCAAAAAAGTCCATAATAAAGCCAGGTAGGTCCTTCTTCATGTTAGATGTGTTAGATAATGGAACCAGCAAGTGATGCTTGATGAAAAGTGGCCAACTTTATAGCTTACTGAGCACAGTGATTTCTGAAGGTCGGGCAACATGGTAAAAGTGGCCCCATGCCACGTGCCCGATTGTATTACTGGAGTTATGGTTATCCAAACAGCACAACTATGCTGCCCACATAGTCCTGCTTATATCTTTAATAGAACTGCCATTCTATACAGTGAGGGAAGTGTTTTGGGGGTGTTGCCAGCTTTCATGGAATTTTCCAACCTGTGTTTATTCTAGTGAGTGACCGGTATAAGCGGGCCAAGTTGTGATTCTAGAATAAGGTCAAATGTCAGTGAAAGCAGAAGCACAAATGGCTTCATCACTGCCCCTACTCTGCCATTCTCTTCAAAAAAGTTAATCAGCTACAGATCAAAGACATTTACATGCTCATGTAGAAAATAAAATGTATAGATTTATTTTGCTGCACTGTTGACTGCCTGGCCATCTTCATCAATATCCCCATGCAGGCGCAGAAGTCTGCTCCCCTTCGTAATTAATATACTTTTTGGTTAAATAGTGAAGGATACTGATGAGGTTGCAAGAAAAATTTTATTCTCATGAAAATCTGTTGTATTTCTTCCAGCTGTCTCTTTTCATTCATGCAAAGTCTTAACACTCAACACTGTTGCCTTCTGTTTCGGCCTACCAGCTCTGTCATGAATCTCTTTGTGACTCTATCAGCAGGAGTCACCCTGACCCTAAAGACGAGGTTGACTCATTTTCATTCCATTATTGGGCTTCTCAGGGACTCCACTATCAGGACCATTGCTGGTGCTGAGTCCTTGCTTCCTCTGGGTTAATACAGTTTATAGAGTATCTCATAGCACTTCAGTCTTGTGCTAGTACACAAACACACGCATGCACATGCACACACATGCACAAGAACAACAAAGGGGAGGTAGCAGACTCGACTGAAAATTGGGAGAAAAGTGCAGGGATTGATATTGAGACCCACAAACCCAAGTAACTTTATTTTTATTTTTTAATATAAATTTATTTATTTATTTATTGGCTGTGTTGGGTCTTCATTTCTGTGCGAGGGCTTTCTCTAGTTGCGGCGAGTGGGGGCTACTCTTCATCGCGGTGCGCGAGCCTCTCAGTGTCTCGACCTCTCTTGTTGCGGAGCACAGGCTCCAGATGCGCAGGCTTTTTGTGGTATGCGGGCCTCCCTCTGCTGTGGCCTCTCCCGTTGCGGAGCACAGGCTCCGGACGCGCAGGCTCAGCGGCCATGGCTCACGGGCCCAGCCGCTCCGCGGCATGTGGGATCCTCCCAGACCCGGGCGCGAACCCGGTTCCCCTGCATCGGCAGGCGGACGCGCAACCACTGCGCCACCAGGGAAGCCCCCCAAGTAACTTTAAACTGAATCTTAGCTGTTCCTGTTATGAGAAATCCTTCAGCATTCTACCATGTTATTTGCATATTTTCTTTCTCTTAACTCTCATGTACTTCTCTTTGTTTCTTTTCACTCCCAAATCTTGTTTATTTCTAACACAGCAGTGTTTAGGTCTCCCTCTTGGTACCTAGTCTTCTAATGATCCAACTTTTGTCCCAAGAACCTTATTAAGGTGTCCCCTTCTAAAAAACATCCTGTTACCTCTGTAAGAGAACTCCTGGCTCTAGCTGTTATCATAATTTTTAACCCTACCACATAAGCATGGGTCAATCATACAAAGTCAATAAATAGCTTAATGCACAAGTTGTATGAAGAGTTACATAAATGAGCTTCACTTCTGTGTATATGTGAATATCTGTTCTTGTGTGTAGAAATAGCCCTAGGCAGCACTTTCATTCATAAAAATGTTCATGAATGTCCCCAGATATTTAGTGTTATAGAATATTGTTGGACCACATGGTACCTTCATCAATCTCTCCTACAACCTTCCTTTCCTTCTTGGGAATATCTGAAATAGAGGAAAAATAATATCTAGCATTACTTGGAGAAGTTCATTTAACAAAACCATAGTAAATGTCATGCACAAAGCATGGACTTCAAAGTTAAACATACGTGCAATTGGATTCTCACTCTGGCTTTGACTTAGCTCTGTGGCCATGAACAAATTGAGCCTTAATAACTCTAAAATTGACGAGCAACTGTCCATTTCAAAAGATTATGTTAAAAATTAAAAACAAAAAAATGGGGCTTCCCTGGTGGCGCAGTGGTTGAGAGTCCGCCTGCCGATGCAGGGAACACGGGTTCGTGCCCCGGTCCGGGAGGATCCCATATGCCGCGGAGCGGCTGGGCCCGTGAGCCATGGCCGCTGAGCCTGCGCGTCCGGAGCCTGTGCTCCGCAACGGGAAAGGCCACAACAGTGAGAGGCCCGCATACCGCAAAAAAAAAAAAAAAAAAAAAAAAAAATGTCAGTAAAATTCTTAACACTATGCCTGGCCTATAGTGTTTAATAAATATCAGTTATTATTACTAGTTTTATTAAAATATTCAGCATGATGTGGATCACCTATGTAGAGGCAGAGCGAATTCCTCTGAGCCCTCGCTCTGCAAAAGCAGTTATCCTACCTGTGGCATGGCCGCTTTAGTCCTTCCACGTGGACATGGAAAACTGGGAGGTCACCTTGCTTCTTTGCGTTATATGGCAGCTCTTCACACTGAATCTCAGAAGCTGCCAGGAATGCCTTTTCTCTGCCACCTCCGCCAAACCATCATTCTCCTTTGGAGGGTGCCTCTAGCAAGGACCAGCACTGTCTTCCTTCCCCAGTTACTTCAGAGGCAGGGATGAGGGGATGCTGTTCCCTTCAGTTCCTAGCACAGACGACCTAGTTGCTGAATAATAGGTGCTAAATATTATTTTCTGTTTCCCCCACCATTGCTATTACTGACCCCATTTTTAACCAGAGTCCGCTGTCAGTTTCACACACAGTACAGCTGAAAGGTCTCTAGCCCCCAGAATTTCAGTTGCTTTATCATCATTAAAGCAGCTGGCACAGTGGGCTCTCCATATATACCTGCTGAGCAAAAGAGGGTAACGTCTGCTGTGATTTTTCTGATGTCTCCCCTTCCAGGGACTCTCTCTCCCTCCTTGGGCTGATGCCACTCGCTCTTCGCTGATGCCATCCTCCCGTCCTGCTGCTCCCAGGCAGTGCAGGGGAGCTCAGTTTTGCCCTTTCCTCCTCACTAGCTCTTTCTATTCCCTGCGTAGCACTGCTGGAGTCGAGTGATTAAAAGTCTTACTTGGGGCTTCCCTGGTGGCGCAGTGGTTGAGAGTCCGCCTGCCGATGCAGGGGACGCGGGTTCGAAGATCCCACATGCCGTGGAGCGGCTAGGCCCGTGAGCCATGGCCTCTGAACCTGCGTGTCCGGAGCCTGTGCTTCGCAACCGGAGAGGCCATAACACGGAGAGGCCCACGTACCGCAAAAAAAAAAAAAAAAAAAAAAAAAAAAAAAAAGTCTTACTCATAGACTACCATAAACCACTGTTCATCTTCAAAATATTATTACATTTATTAGTCCTTTATTTACAATCTCAACACTTGCTGTATGAAAGAGTTTTTGAAAACTCATAATTGTTTAAAAGGGAAAATCAATCTTTTAAAAATGATTATTCTCTCCTCTGAGCCCTGGTTAGTCTTTTATCTGCTTCTCCAATTATTATATATTATAAGAATCAGTGATACATATTTAACGGCTTTATTTCCCGCTTCTGAATGATATTCTCCTTAAGGATAATAACCACATCCTCTGCACAATAACAATCATAATAGTAATGATGTTGATGAAACATCATTGTGGAATATGGTATAGCGATTTCCACTTGTTGAGCACCTACCATGCCGATTATTAAAATATCAAAATGTATGTATCAAAATGATCTTTTATGTAGGAGGAAGCTGAGAATTGGGTGTGTCAAGGATTCACTCCTGTAAATTCAAAACGTGTTGAAATTCATGTTCTTTTCATTGTCTCTACATTGCCTCTTCCCTACCCATGGGACAGTGATCTGGAGACTGTAAATGGTTATTAACTATCGGCAGAGTCAAAAGGATGCTAGGAAATTTGGACACAGGGTAGGTGAAGGGGATTCTTTACAGATAACCCTTATTAACAAAAATTATCTAAAATTTGAAAGTAAGACAGAGAGGTAGGATGGGGGAGCATATCTTTTAATATAATATTGGGGCATTGATAGCACTGCTCAAGGATACATAAGTCTAACAAATATTTTTCCCTTAATTTTCTTTTCTATTTTTAAAAATTATTTTGTATTTTGGTTTTTAAAATTTTTGTCTAACATTCTTATATCAATATTATATAATGGATCAGCTTGATATGACATCTAGTCCAATTTAATTTAAAATATTGAAATATATATGTACACACACATGCCTTTCCTTCAAATTTTTATATATGATTATATATAATATGTTTTATATATTAAATATGATTATATATATTTATATATTAAGATTTTACATATATGTCCTAAGTATCCTTAGGTTATTCAAGGAATAATAATGGTAAAGACCTTCAGCTGTATATGTAAGGTAATGTTTGTTTTTGTTTATCAAGGGAAAAAGATGGCAAATTTATGTTAGAATAAAATATCAAGTTGATCCAGAATATGCAAGAGCAAAGAGAAGGACAAAAGTTGAACATGTAAAATGTTAGAAAAGTAAAAATACTGCCAACAAAGAGAGACCTCTTCACACCACTATGGAAAGAAAGAACCTGATTTATTATTAAGTATAACAGAGTACATAGCCCTTAAGAGATGACAAAATCACTATAAAATTTCACACAATTTATACAATAAAGCACATTCAAAGTTCATGGGGAATTGAGGTAGGCATTTACTTTGTTAACTGTTCCCTTCTGAAAGAATAATATAACCTGTCTCCTCAAGAGACAGGGGTTATATCATGAGATAAACTCCTAGGCTAATTCTGGACTGTATGTTTACATTTGCAGGGGTTATAAGGCCCTAGACCTTGGAGAAATCTATTGTAAAACTGGAGACTGGGCATATCTGGCCCCTGGAGAGATTTAGTTACCTTCCAAAGGCCAACTATGTCTTCAAGGAGACCTTTCAAGAAAGGAGGAACAGGTAAGAAGGGAAGAGGAGGTAGTTGCCAACGCTGCCTGTGTTTATGCAGAGTTAGTTCACGAATCATCACTTTAACACACAATGACATGGAAAGGTGTGTTTAGCCACGGCACTTCTGTTCAAGCAGGCTCTATTTTGATGGGCTCTTCCATTAAATAAGGTTTTAAGAAGCTTGTGAATCTTACTGTCAAACAATATATTGATTAAAAATAGGTTAGATTTTCTCCTTGTTAAAATGGGACGTATTTGGTCTTTTCTTAACAAGGGATGGTAAAGCCATACTTGACCTACTGTGTAATCTGCCTATATAGCAGAGATGAGGATTCTCAAGAGAAATGTTTTTACTTTGTGTTGGCCTTATCTTCCTAATTATTAAAAAAGATAAATAACTAAAGTCTCTCAATTCTAAAATAAGCTAGAATTATTTACAATTGTGTTACTTTTTCTGTGTGTATTTTAAAATGTCATCCTGTCATTTTAACAGGTAGTTAAGTTACAACCACTTGTTGTTATCAGGTACCCATCCTTCTATTGTAACCAACTGACCAAATATCCTCTCAAAATCATTTTGATTTTGCCTTCCTAAGATCAGATCCTAAATTTGGAAAAGTAAAATTCTCAAATATCCTTTGACATTAAAACTGTCTTTGATATTTTCCTGCAGGCCCCTGGAAAATTGCAGGGAATTGTCATTTCACCTGTAAAAAGAGGGATGAGAAAAATCACTAGTTTGGTAGGCTCAATAGTTTTTAATTAGCTCAACACTATTGTAAGAGCTGCATGGGGAGAGCTGTAAATCAAAAGAGGAACTTGGCCTTCCCTGCCATGGATTTTATAGATAACATATTGTTAACATAAATGTTCCAAAGATTGTAGACCTTACAGAATGGATTTGGAGGGCCATGGAACATTATCAGTGTCCTCACTGTCTGTGATGTTCTCGTCACTGGAAACGTGGCTCAGGCCCAGATCAGAGAGCTGTGCTTTGCAGCCCAGCAGAGAGAATCTTACTTTCTTCCATGTTATTATCATCAGTTACTGTAGCAAACAAACTACAGCCGTTCAGTCTCATCAACAAGTGGTTTCTGCTTTTTCACTGATGCTTGTCTGAAGGCTCTGCTATATGCTTCAGGTTACAATTTGTTTTTCAACCACATAGGATACTCTCAGAGCCCTGTAAAAAGGACTGTACCTAATATTCCTAACTATTGATATCTCAGTGAAAAAAACCTGTGTGTATAGGCTTAAAGCTGATGGCTGAATTTTTTAAGTTAGCTTTCTGAGCCTACCAGCAAATTGAGTTTTTTTAGTCGAAAGAAATGATTCCATTAAAACAGACTGCTGACCCAAGATCTAGCAGAACAAGAATTACTTACATCAAACTGAATAAACTGATGAAGAAAAATTAACTGAGATTATTTCTTTAAACATTATTGATGTTGTTTTAATGTTCTATTTTCCAATCGGTATATAAGGAAGCACCTCGCCTTTCTTCTTTATTTATTGCTAATCCTCAATTTAGTAGACCATGTTTTTGTAACTGAAGTGAAACATTAAAAAAAAATCCTATCTGATTCTCACCGATTCCTCAGAATTCTGGAACAAATCCTGGGCCTCATTACTTTTCACAGTAATATATTTATTTTCCTTGGTTCAGTAAGAATCTGCTCTCCTATTTACCAAGATATAAATAGACAAATTGATTGTGCAAGTGCCATAGTTGGTGTGTCATATTAGAGAGGAGTACTCATTTAATCAGCTATGAGAAGCTCATCATTAAGGGATAAGCGTTGCCTTGATATATGAAGTTAATGCCTAAAAAGTCCTCTGAGGAGAACAGGCCTGGTAACTGGCTCACAGGGTTCCAGTTTCATGGGTGATGAGGAAGGTCACTTCCTTGTAGGCAAGGGACCTTGGCTTCTTTTAGGAGCTTTGAGGCAAGGGAAGCAGGTGAAAAACGTTTCATGGGCTTGGCTTCCTCTCCTTGGGTAGAAGAGCAAATAACTGGAAGTATTTGAAAGTCAAATCTGAGATTCTTTATAGAAATGTCCAGGAAGAAGTTAATCCTCTGGCCTCAGTAGTTGCACAATACCAAATAGCTCCAGCTTCACTGAGCAAATTCAAGGAGGCTCACAGGAGTAATTAACTCTTCTTGCTCTGCATATGGAAATAACCAAAATATGAGACTGACCTTTTTTGTGTGTGTAATCAAGAATACTCTTTGTCAGTTATTTATGACCAAAATGGGAGACTATTAGATAAATATTATCCAAAACCTAAAACTAAGGCAAAAATGAGGGAGGCATATGCATTGTTACTAGGGTCCTGTTTAACAAGCTTACCAGGTGATTATTTAATTCTCTAGGAGCATGCTCTTGTGTTTAACTCGTTATTTACTATTTAATTTGGCCCCAAAACATGTTAATTGTATATTTATGTCTAGTAGGATAGATAACCTCAAAGTTTATTTTGTCTTTGCCCTATAGGACATTAGTAGTTTTTATTTAACCCAACAATCTCCCTTCATTTCTTCCTTCCCTTCCCTTCATCTTTCTTTCTCTCCTTCCCCCTTTCCTCCCTCTTTTCTTTCCCTTTTTTCTTTCTTTTCTTTTTTTTAAATGTTTATAAATATCCAGTTCCTCAATGCCTTTGGAATAGTTTTGCCATATTACTATTTTCCTCATTATTAAATTTTTTTACATGTGTAGATTTTATATTTATAGGAGAGTCATTTATTTAACTTTCTGTAAATTATACTTTGATACTCTCAAATAACACACATAAGAACCTTTTTATTTTGACTCTGAGCAAGCCTCTTCTGCATTTCTCCTGCAAATGAAAAAAAAAAAAAAAACAAACAAAACTACGGACATTTACCTATATTTGAATTTATAATATTGTTCTCCTACTTCTAAAAAAGATTGAGGTAGTTTACATTTAAAATGACAGTGTAGCACGTTTGAGCCCACATGGAATTTACTGCTGACTTTGAAAAATGTCTGGCAAATGAGTGGGAGATACCCATCAGAATACCATTTTCATGATGATCTAAGAAACTTTTTGGCATCTAGTAGATTCCAAAGCACAGAGTGCCATTTGGTGTTATACTTTCGTTATATCAGCATTTCCAATGGTGGCATCTGCAGTAGTACCCAGTGGAGTGGGTGGTACCCAGTAGGAGCTGGTGATACCCAGAAGGGGATAGTAGTCACTGCTAGAAGTGACAGTGGTGTCTAATGCGGTGGTGGTACCCCACACAGTGGGAGAAACCTTTGAAGGAGACAGCTGGTCTATTGGCACCGGAGGCAGTCGGGAAGGGAATTAAGCTGATGTAGTCCAAGTGCATTCCTTATTAGAACTTGGCATAAATACTGCTCAAATGATGTCTCTTGAATATCATTAATCTGAAATCCACGTTTGGCAGGAGTTCTCTGGAGAATGACTGAGGGCAGCTATTTTGAGGTTTATTGTTTTATTGTATATTGTTTATTGTATATTAACTGTAAAGAAACATGCATGCTTTCAACAGTGAAGCAGCAGTGTTGTTATTCTGTTTGGAAATCAAGGACCCTGAATGTTTTTACCTAAACAGAGGCAAGTCACAGCACACCTACAGGTGGAGCCAGCAAAGTGTTCAGAAAAGAGATTCAAACCTGCTCAAAAGTGCGAACATTGGAGCTGGGGAGCAGTCTCCTCTTAGTGGTTTAGGAATCACTTGATAATTAGGATGTCTACAGATAGATATTTTCTCTTTTTTCTTTTCACATTTTAAAAGATGGGAGAAAATAAAGTTGTCCATGGGCCTATTCAATTAAACTGACAAACAGGCTGCATTACCTGAATGAAAAGTAGATAGGTATAGCAATTACTAGAGGGTGTGTCATTAACAATCTTCAGGGAACTCAGTGGATGTAAGGTATCCTTAATGACGATGAGAGTACATACTGCTACTGTGGAAAGTGCAAGGGATTTGCTAAGTGAAAGTTATGAAATAACCTCCACGGTTGAGTGAATGGTTTCAGTCCTAAGTATTCCTGTTGTTTTCCTTTTATACCAATTATCAGACTATTGAGAGCAAAATGGAAACAGAGTAGGTAATAATAGCTTGATGGGAACCCAGTGTTTTAAGCTTCCTTGGACTAAAGGCATTATCAAATCCATTGGTTTTAAGGCACACAAATTCTGTTTCTGAGAAAAATCTGCGTTTTGAATTACCTCCCATTTGCAATAACATGTAGCGAATATTGTACCTAAGCAACGTTGAATTTTAGAGACTACAAGCTAAAACCATTTTCCTTGTCAGATACACCGGTGTTTAAGAGGGTTGTACCCTTCATGACTAAGGGTGGGAGAAAGATTCTGATTAGAGTGAGAAAGGGGGAGGGATGGCCTGGGAAGAAACTGTCAATCTGCTGTTCACTTCCATAATAACTCAGGCATTTGATGATCGCCTAAACTCAGTGTCATGAAAGAGAGATCAAGGGGAAATTCCTGTCAGAAATTTTAACACGAACATCTGTAAACATTCTTTTTGTCTTGCATGGTATTCAACCTGTTTGCATAAAAGGGAGATGCAGTTTTTATAGAACCCATAAATCATAATACAATCGATCAGGGTGGTAAGGACTCAGAGAGCTGGTCCATCTGTTTCATAAAAAGATGCAGAGAGAAGATGTGCTGGAGGTCCCATATTAACTCAGTTACAGAGCCAGGACAAGAGCCTCAGTTTCTGGATTCACTGATAGTGTTCTTTCGCAGACCTCAGTGCGGTACCAAGAATCCTCAAACAGTCGAGGTCAACATTTCTTCTTCTCTTCTCTGATCAACCAGGGAATAATTAATCTTTCTTGTTCTACATTTTATGTGATAGATTTGATTATGCCTGTGTCCACATAGATTCTCGCTGCTGTATGGGAACCAGATTCAGTTTTCTGTAAGTTGGGAAGATGTCTTTGACTTTATCTTAATTTCTATTTTTCTTTCCTCCCAAACACAATGAAATCTAGTCCATGTCCACCACCTATTTTAATTCAAACTTCCATTAAAGTAGTAACTGATAAAAGGCAAATAATTTTATCACGAGTGCCAGATCAAGTCAGAATAGTTTATCCTGGACCTAAGTTCAGAATGACGCTAAGCAGCAGATGATCTAAGCGAGAAGGAAAGATGCTTATATTGATTAGTGCTACCCATTAGGATGATGGCGTAAGGAGTAAGAATGGTTTTTAAGAATTTCAGTTGCTGCTTCAAAGAGACCAAAAGCAACAGAATTGAGATTCAGAGACGGGACAGTACAGTATGTGTTCTTTGGGTGGAAGTACCTCTGATGTACCTGAAGAGCTGGGTGTATTAAAGGCATATAAAGGGAGCTGTCAAAGGCAGTGGTAATATTGGAGAAGGCCTAGTTTACTGGGCTCTGGAGTTGGACCTGCCAAGACCGTCGGTTACTTAGGTCATGTGCATGGCAAGATTGAAGTCGTTTCTTTTTTAGGGATATTAACTCAGCAGCAATGAGAAGCAGAGACTACAGGGACAAAAGGGAAATCACAGACAGCAATTGACAGGCTGCTTCAAAAGACTAGGTGAGAGGCAGTGAACCGTTGGACTAGGGCCTTGATTATAAACCTGGAAAAGACGGAGTAGATATGAATGACACTGTAGATGTAGAATCAGTAGTACTTAGTGTCCAATAAGATGACTGGGTAATGAAAACGTGGGTCAAATAATACCAACGTTTAAGCCTGAAGTGTTATGTTGTTATTGATATGAACTGTAATGGGAAGGGTTACAGGTAGAGGTCAAGGATAAAATCGGGTGAATTTTGTTTGTTAAATTTACTCCTTCCCAATCAAGAGTAAATTATCTCAGAATTGTAGAATATTCATGTGAAAAGTGACCTTAGGAGACACATGTTGAAAAAAAATCATACTTGAGGGCTCCTCTATTTTTTCCATATCTGTTATCTTTAGTAAATACATCTCTATATCTTTATTTTCATCTCTAGATAGCTTACAGAATATTCTAAGCTAATAACTTTTTTTTCTGAGAAATGGTTACAGAAGTAGGGAATGAACCACTTTCTAATCTTTAATCTGAAGTGTCTAGATGTTTATCTACATTACTACAGTTGAATGACTATAATCTCACAATTAGTACCCAGTTGTAATATGGATTATTTTACACTGTAACCAAGAACCTAACATTTTTACACTATTGGGAACCGTACATGTTGCTCATGACTTACAGGATGACTCCATTTGTAATGGGAACACAAACCAGTTACTTCTAATAGCTGCCAATACCCAGTTTTGTCAACTGCAAAGGGTAACAAGAATCGAAATGAATTTGGACAAATGAGAAAGACATTTTTCCAGAATAGTGCTGAGCTTACACATAACATAAATGTAAAAGCTTCTCAGTTTTATATTTTCCAGGCATCCTAGCATTGAAATATCATATTATGAATATTTTCTTGAATTAAGTCCTAAAATGTACAGCCACAAAATATCCAGAACCTCAATGCTTTGCTTTTGAATTTCTCATTTGCTATACATAGTACTGCAAGTAAATTTACTTGGGGCATGCCTTAGCTCTAATAGAAAATATAGTTATATGAATCTAATAACCGTTCAGCTTCAGTGTGGATTTTATAGAAGGGTACTTGGCCAAGCCTTTGTTTCACACAGTTGGACATGAGATAAGCTCAAATCAGTGCCACAGTAACCAAATCCAAGATTTTAAAATTTTAACCACAAAGAATGTAAATTGTTGAAGGTATGTGTAAAATACAAAACACTTATTTTAAATTTAAAACCTAATGGGTTGTTCCTGACACCGACAACCTACTTTTGCTTTCTAGTACATTCCATTGGCCTTCTTAGCTCTGGTCCAGAGAGTCTCCTGGTGAGGGTCTTGGCAGTAACTTAACATCCCAGACTCACTAGAAGAAGAAACTGTTCTCTTTTTCTTTTTCACGTTGACCATTCTTTTATTTTTAATGCAACTTTTAAAAGAAATTGTTCTTAGTATTAACACTCTTAGAAAGAACAATAAATGTTAAGGGCTCATGGGAAGGCAGCCATAATGATTGAAGCTTTTTCTTTTCTCTCAAGAGCCCTATTCTGAAGCTCAAGGAGGAAACCTAGGATAGGACAACCAACCTGAATGGAGAAGCCTATGGAAGGCAGAGAACAGCCAACAGGAATTTATCCTTTATACATAGGTCAAGGCAAAACAAATATATCCATTCTACTAAAGTTTATAAACACCTAGACCCTGACATGAATAAATGTACATAAACATACATACACATACATATATCTAAAACAAAATAAGAGTGTGATTTGAAGAGGAGAAAGAGCAGACTCAGTAACAGCCGAAGTGTTGGCCTTGAAGAAAAGAGAAGGTTTACAGAAAGCGCGAGGGTGGAGCCTCTGTATTTCTGGCCTCGTGTCTACCATGGAAGGGCTTTCACTAGAGTGACACCCACACCCAGTTTCCTTCTCCACATCCTTACTCATCCCTTCCTAGAGGAGAAGGGGTGATGTATCTGATTTATCATCGTACTTTAGCGTCATTGAACTTTACCACTGGTGTGAAAATTAATCTGGTGACTAAAGGATCAAAGTAAAAAGATACAACATCTAATTAGATCAAACCTACAAGACATCTGGTATTGCCTGGGAAAGAAACTGGTGTCAAGGGTGACATATTTCAACTTTGCTGCACAAATTCAGCAAGAGGACACCCACAATCCACATGCTACTGTGATTGCCACATCTACATCGTGCTGGGAATCAGGAGATCTGGAGTGGGTGGGGCTGAGAAATTAACTAGAAAACCAGGAATTGCTAGAGTTTCTGTTGTTTTCCTATGGAAGTCCCATATATATAGGTAAGTGTCCCAAAGGGAAGGTGAGTGTGCTTTATTTGATGACTATGATTGACACTACTGCCCATAGGGCAGATGGTGATTGGTCAAAAGGCAACGCTAATTCAATGTCAATAAGTTGAATGACAGGGCAACTGGGTCGATCAAAAACCTATACATTTTGGGGCTTCCCTGGTGGCGCAGTGGTTGCGCGTCCGCCTGACGATGCAGGGGAACCGGGTTCGCGCCCCGGTCTGGGAGGATCCCACGTGCCGCGGAGCGGCTGGGCCGGTGGGCCATGGCCAATGAGCCTGCGCGTCCGGAGCCTGTGCTCCGCAACGGGAGAGGCCACAACAGAGGGAGGCCTGCATACCAAAAAAAAAAAACCTATACATTTTTATTGTTCTTACTAGGTATATTTACTTATGTGTATATATGAATGTATAAATACTTAGAATCAACATATGCATATTCATATTTATAACATATATAGTTATGTTTTACATATATAATAAATACAGTACATATAGGAAAATATATTTTGGAAAGTTTCAAATATGTACAAAAGTAGAGACAGTGGTATAAATTCCCCACATACCCATAACCCAGCTCAACAATTATCTACTAATAGTCAATTTGTTTCTTTTACACCCCCCCTCATTTCCCTTTCCACCTTCCTGATTGTTTTGAAATAAATCCCAGATATGATATTATTTCATCTGTATATATTTCAGTGTTTGTCTCTAAAAGGCAAAAAAACAAAACAAAACCCTCTTTTAAATGTAACCACAATACTGTCATCACACTACATTTTTACTTAACCTTAATCTTATTTTTTATTACCTTTCTCCCAGACCTAAATTCTGGTTTTCAATAACACCCACCTAATCACTCAATTTATTTACTTATTATATATATGACATACCTAACAGGCTTAATACTACCATCAACAGTACGGTCACTGAAAAACAGTTTAAGATTTTTTTTTCACACTTTTCTTTGTTCTAAGAGATGTACTTTCAAAATACTGTGTTTTATTGAAATAGTTCCTATGTCAGTTCCACCAACTGGAAAGACAGATTCATTTAGTACATTTTGCTTTTGATGTTTAGGGTTTGTTTTTTAAATTTAAATTTTGTTTTTTAATTATGTAAAATATCTATGTGGTGCTGAAATCAAATCCACAAAGCAACCGATACCCATGGAAGTTTAACTTCTATTTCTTTTTCATATTATTCCCTAATGGCTCCATTATTATGATGATTATTGTTTTGTGTTTTAATTAAATAAGCATATCCTGACATAGTTAAATAGTAGCATAGACGTCACACTTTTTTTTCACTTTGCTATTTTTACTTAACAATATATTCTAGAGAATATTCCATGGTAGTATGTAGCTATATTAATCATTCTTATGATAGGTATATAGATTTCCATTGTGTTCATGTACCAGAGTTTATTCAATCTATCCGTTATTATTATAAGTTGAATTGTGTCCTCACAAAAAGAAAGATATGTTCAAGTCCTAACCCCTGGTACCCGTGCATGTGACCTTATTTAGAAATAGTCTTTGCAGAGGTAATCAAGTCAAGATGAGGTCATACTCATACATTACTTGGACTCTAATCCAGTATGACTGGTGTTCTTACAAGAGGAGGAGAGAGACACACGGGGAGAAGATGGCCATGTGATAATGGAGGTAAAGATTGAATTGACATATCTCTAAGCCAAGGAGCACCAAGGGTTGCTGTCAAAGACCAGCAGCTAAAAGAAGCAAGGAAGGGTTCCTCCCTATATGTTTGAGAGAGAGCATGGCCCTGGCAACACCTTGATTTCAGATTTCTAGCCTTCAGAACTGTGACACAGTAAGTTTCTGCTGTTTTAAGCCACCCACTTTGTGGGAATTTGTTGTGACAACACTAGGAAACTAGTATACCCACTGATGGCCATTTGGGTAGTTTCTAGTCTTTTGCTATTGCAAACAAGGCTGCCATGAAAAGCTTAGTAAACGTCCCTTTTTTTTTTTTTTTTTTTTTGCCATAGTATCAATACTTAGGAAGGAATCGTAGAAATGAGATTGCTGGTCAAAGAGTAAATGCCTATGTAGTTTTGGAAGACACTGTCAAATTTCCTTCCATAGGGGTATTATCATTCTGCATTGCCACAAATGATTTTCAAAAGTGCCTATTTCCCCACACGTAAAATTTTGCCAATGTGGTAGGTGAAAATGGTTTCTCAGTGTATTGTAGTTTTAATTTTGATTCTCTCGTATTGGTAAGATTGATCATATTTTCATATGGTTAACAGCCATTTGTATTTCTTTTTTTAATTCATCTATCTGGCCCACTTTTCTATGGGTATATCTCCTTTCCCATATCTAGAAGTTATTTTTATATTAGGGCTATTAATCATCTGGGGTCTATTGCAATTGTTTTTCTCAGTTTATTTGTCTTTTTATTTGCTTGTAAGGGGTTAATTATTTATTTATTGCCATGCTTAAAGCATTTTAAGCTCTTTAGTTCTTAAATTGAACAGTTTTGATGTATAATCAGTCCATGGAGAATGTAAATACTTTTATTAAGGATAAAAACGAATATAGATGACTTTTTAGACGTTTAATTTTTTAACCTTATTGTATATTATTGGCTCCATGCTTAAAGTTAATTTTGAGGAAGCCTGATACAATTTTAAGTTGCATGGCCTATGGCCGTCAGGTTAGGTAAGTAAAGGGGTCTTTGCTTGAATTAAAACTTTCTCATCAGATAGATGTGTGTGTGTGTGGATAGAAAGTGTCAGATTGCTTATTAGTAAGGAATGAATCAGCAGTTAAACATTTAAAAAATGCATTCAGTTTTTAAAATGCATTCATTTGACATTTAAACATACCATATATATATGTATATGTATATATATGGTATAACAATTCAACTTTTATCAAACACTAAAAATTTATTAAGTCTGGGACACATAAATATATATCTTCTTTCCAGTGAATTTGTCATCTAAAACTGATCTATTTTATCCAGACTCTGCAAGTAATTATCTCTATAACTTTGAGCAAATGTGCTTCAGTTCCTATCTCTGTAAGATGAGGTGACTGGAATAAAATATTTCTAAAGCCCATTTCAACTCTAATGGGTATTAATCTGCTTCTGTGATAAAGATCTGAGATGTTTCTTAGAAAACCCTTGAACCAATTTTACCTGATTATTAGTACTTTTAATTTGTGCAAAAATCCATTTCAGCACCTCTTACTTGATAGCTAAAAAACTGAATTTCACGTTGTTCTATGCCCCTCCTGTGAATGGCCCGAGTGAACATTTAAAATAGAGTGGTGTTTACGAGTGCAAGTGAGGGGTGAGGACACGAGGTGAACTCATTTCAGGGGTCTTGATGTCTGTATATATAAGTATCCCTGGCAGAAGTTCTCCTTCAGGATGAGCTATGGGGTGCTTCTTTTCTCCCTAGGTGATAAGGAAGAGAGGGAAGAGTGGGAGAGCAGAATCTCCAGATGTTTCCTGCATTGACATTCTTATTGGTAACTTCCTGTGCCCAGTTTGGAGGCAAAAGTTCAGTTAATGCTGACCACCCAGGGTAAAAGGGCCCCCCGAGTTATACTCCCTCATGCCTTTTCCTACATACGAATTATATATTTTTGGTTTGTTTATAAATTTGCTCTTTACCTTTGGGACTAGATTGCAAGCTTCCTAAGGACAGGGATCAGATTTAATAATTTAAACAAATGGATATTTGATAAAATTTTTCTTTTTTTTTTGCTTATCATAGGTTTATTTATTAATTATTATTTTCCACATACTTTGTGAGAATCTACACTCTGTCTCCAATTCTTTTAAATTTATTTTTATGGTATTTTTATTTGAATTTATTAATTATTTACTTTAATAATTATAGTAAATGTAATACGTAGTTTAATTGCATTTGTTCCTCATTATTTGTGGATTCCATATTTGCGAACTCACCACGTGCTATGGTTTATTTATAACCCTCAAATCAATACTTAGTGCTTCAGTGGGTCATTCATGGAGGTGCACATGTGCAGAATGGTAAAAAAGTTGTCACTTGATACACACGTTCTCAACGGAGGTCAAACAAGGTGATGCCTTCTTGTTTCAGCACTCATGCTATAAACCAGTATCCTTTTTAGGATCTATTTAGGGTCACAGTTTTTGAATTTTTGTTTTTGTGTTTTTTGTTGTTGTTGTTAGTTTTGCTGTTTAAAATGGTCCCTGGGTGTGGGCCTGAGGTGCTGTCTAGGGCCCCTAAGAAAAGAAGGCTGTGTTGTGCCTTACATGACAGATACATGCGCTAGAAAAGCTTCATTCAGGTAAGAGTATGGTGCTTTTGGCTGAGTTCAATGGTAATGAATCAATTTATATTAAATAAGGTGTCTTTAAATGGAAACAAACATACGATAATGTTATGTATTGATCTATTGATGAAAATGTGAGCAGCGGGCTTGCAGGAAACCTAACCCTGTATTTCCCCTGTGGCACAATGATTCAGTATTTGCTAATTCAGTGTTTGTAGAGATTTTATAGAACATAACTCCAGTGAATAATGAGACTCAACTGTGTTTAAGTTTAGTTTATAGTTTAAAACATGAAAGCTAAACTAATGAATATCTATACTTAGCATTACAGTTGATCCTTGAACAACATGGGTTTGAACTGCATGGATATACTTATATGTGGATTTTTTTTCAGTAGTAAATACTATAATACTACACAATCCACAGTTGGTTGAATCTATGGATGCAGAGGGTTCGGAGGGCCAACTATAAATTATATGCAAATTTTTGACTGCAGGGAGGGTCAGTGCCCCTTACCCCTGCGTTGTTCAAGGGTGAACTCTAGCTGGTCAATAATAAGTGCCAAATAAACGATTGAATGCTGATGACTGTAATCATAATCATGATCTTGAAAAAAGGACTTTTTCAGGTAGATTAGTGTTTATGGTCAAGAGTCACTAATTGGGATGGATTGTGCCACACGGAAAGAACACATCATAGCTTATCTCTACCATTTACTGACTGAGTTGCCTCCAGTAGATTCTTTAATATCCATGCCTCTGTTTCCTCATCCATAAAATAGTGATTATGAGACTTATTTTGCAAGTTCACTATGGGGGTTCTAGCCCAAAGCTTTTTGTAAATTAATATGAGAGCACTGCCAAGGCCAATTATGATTACTGAAGACAAGATCACAGTTCTGGAAGCTGGACCTGCAAACCAGCCTGGGGTCAAGGAGAACTCATTGTGAGATGCTGACTTAATGTCTCTTACCCATCAATGTCTATCTTAGAGTTCTACTTTTATAAAATGGTGTTAGACTGGATGACTTCCAAGGTCTTTTCTGGCAATAGCCTTCTAAGGACCTGTGATATAATAGGTTTGAGCTCTGAAGGGGCTTCACAGAAGTTGTGAATGGATCATAGATTAATCATATCCAGGACAAGGGCAATGCCATGATCATGGTCCTGGGCCTTGGAATGATCTTGATTTTGCTCAAGCCCTTGTGAACTGATTGTCTCTTTGGGAAGCGCTCTGTTAAACCCCTGTTACCATGACATTCTCTCCTCCAGGAGTTAAGGGTTAATACCACTGAAACTTGAGGTCTTCCCTGGAAGTATAAAATGATGCTCCTAAGAATTAAGGGGTATTTGAGAGCTCTTGATACTGGTTCCCAAGAGGCTGACCAAATTAGGAAGTTAAAAATAAAGATAGATTGCAGCTCTTGATTTGTTTGTATAAATAGAGCTCTAGAGATATAGGTCACAATACTCACATATATCAATGAACTGTCTAAATTTTATAAGGCTTAATTCTAAAGAGACATGAACTAGTTATGGCATATAGATCAGATCACATGACTCCTGAACTTCCCTTTCTTTAGCAGTGAAATGGAGGTGACAAGAGCCTGCCTTAGCTAACTCATAGTGTTGGTCAACAAATAAGACATCTTATAGGTATCTTTTACTGTAACCTAGTGGAAACTTTGTAAGTATTACACAATGACAATGGCAAATGACTCTATCACGTAGAAATCAAGTGCCAACAAAAGACTTTTAAAGTTTCATTTTGGTCCATTGTTTAAGAAATTGACCAAGAAGAACTTGAGAAGCAGCAGTTTAAAAAATTTTAATAGATTGTTTGATAAAAATAAAACCGTTCTCTTTTGTTCTATTAAAGCATCCAGTTCTTTTCAATGACTGCAACAGTGAAAATCTGATGTGTATGGATTCTAGTATTGAGTATTCCCAAACTAAATAACAAAATAAATTATCCAGAGACATATTTAGTAACAAAATAAACTATCCCATGTATACCTATTGTCTGAAATGGACTTTTAGTCCTGAATAATAAACTCACTTCCAAAGCCAAGTGCCACAGGGATTTGAGTCTAAATTTGACATCTGCCTCATTAGGGATGGTACTGGCCAAACAGCCAAGATTCTGGGTAGCTATGGGCATATTCATATTAATTAAGATTATTTTGGTAAATCTCTTTACCAGGAAGTAAATAAATAATATCATTACAAAACTATATAGTTAATAGAAATATTTTGTTTGGTTGCTGAAATGTTCTGGTGCATGCTATTCCTTTCTTTGGATTCAAGGCTATTCTTTCCACTTGCATAACTGTCATAGTGACACACAAAGCTCTTTCAGATCTCTGTATGGCTTATTCCTAAAGTCATTTTCTAGTAACAGTGTGATGACTCATCCATATACAATGACCTCGTAAAAGTTATCTAAAGGGAGCTGTAGAACTTTTATTTAAATTGATAAAAACATCAAGAAGTCCATGTATAACTCAAAGCAACCTTGGTTTTCTGAAGGCTGCCAAAACTAACTTTGCTTTCAGGGGTTTTTAAAAAATAGTGACACTGGCTAAAACTAAAAACAATAAGATGAACAGAAAAATATCTTCAAATACAATTAAAGGAAAATGATCACATTCTGTGACCAATCAGAACTCCCAAATAGTCTGAAATATATTTCTGTATTTAATTTTTAGTGAAAGGGTTGTTTATACAAGGGTATTAATATCAGAGATTTAGTGAAGAAAAATAATGACCTAGAGGATATTTTTGGTCTCTTCTTATACCAAGCCTTATATTTCAAAATCTGGTTCTGCCACGAACTGCATGATTTTGATAAGTCACTTAGTCCAGTGTCATAATTTCTAAGGTTCTTTCTAGCCCTAAATCTATGATTTTTCAATGAAAATAGCATCCATAATTATGATCAATTTCAGTTAGTAGTGAGGTTGGGGGAGAGAAGGAAAGCATTTCTGATAAACTGTAAATAAAAGCTTAAAGCATCCTATTTCCTAACTAGGTAAGTTAATTATGAGATTTTATTAAAGAAGCTAGTTAAAAATAATAAACCTACAATATTTCGATATTTTAGTGACCCTATATAATGGTCCATTGGGTTCAATTTTATGCTGTGTAGCAAAAATGGGCATCTGTTGTAGATAAATAAATACTTTTTCCAGAAAATGCAGGTAATCTCGGCAATGTGGCCAGTGATCCAGAACAGCTGGGTAGACGTGTTTCTTGTGGTTATCTTAGCAGAGGATGTAGATTCTTGCCTAAAGTTTCAGTTTGAATATCAGTCCTGAAGATAGACACAGTGAAGCAAATGCATGCGAACACAGCCTTGGAATACAACTACGTGGCATTATAAATTACAGAAGGATGGGGCTTCCCTGGTGGCGCAGTGGTTGAGAGTCCGCCTGCCGATGCAGGGGAACCGGGTTCGCGCCCCGGTCTGGGAGGATCCCACATGCCGCGGAGCGGCTGGGCCCGTGAGCCATGGCCGCTGAGCCCACGCGTCCGGAGCCTGTGCTCCGCAACGGGAGAGGCCACAACAGAGGGAGGCCCGCATACCACCAAAAAAAAAAAAAAAAAAAAAAATTACAGAAGGATTAAATTCTTGCATAAAGTTGGGAATGGTAGTGTTAAGAAGCAATTCTCTATGGGATCCATTCTATGACAGTCCCTAGATTTTCTTCATTCCATTTGCTCTTAAAACTTAGCGGCTGGCTCAATGGAGTATCTGTCTGCTGGCACCATTGTCTTGTGTCTTGACAACTGTGATCATCTCAGACTCACCTGGGTCTCTGGAACCCAAACCCAACTCTACCAGAGTCCAAAATGGGGCCATTTTTGCCACTTTGAGATGCACATGAACTCCAACACTCCGCTGCAGGTATGGGTTTTGGCTTCCCCATCAGAGGAGTTGGATCAGTTAGAGATTGGGTATGAGAAACTTCTGCCAGAAAAATGCTACTCCTTTTCTCTCCCTGTTGGACTCTTGGAAGATACAAGTGCTTCCAGTTGCTATGACACCATTTTACTATCCAAAGTCTACGAAATTCTTGGGACAGGAATAGTATCTAGTCAATTTTAACATTCCTCATCATTTAGTCAGTGCTTTACACAGAGAAGATACCCAAGAAACGCTTGCTAAATGAACACAATGTAACCTTTTGCTTCTTTCACATTTGGACTCTGACAATGTGACCAGATTTAAACTATTGCATGTAAAGTGATCGCATATTGCTAATGATTCCGATGGTATCTCAACCCGGTGACGTGTGATTCAACAGAATACAATACGGAGAAAGCAAGTTACGCTGACAAAGCAAGCTAACGTGAGGTAGCCATAGTTTCCTGACTCTAACTCGTACGGTGACAGACCTAATCTTTGAGGGAATTAATGAGACATTTAAAATGACTTTTTAAAGACTTTAGTTTTCTTCCCTTTACACTTCTCATTCCTTGATAAAGAACATTTACTCTTCCTCCCCCCACCTCCGACTCCAGGATTCCCTGAAATTCCTTTCACTTTTCAGTCTGAAGGGCATTTCTGCCTGCTCTGTCCATGTGCCAGTGTTAGGGTGATGGTTCCCCTCTGCACAAGCCAGCCAGCTCCTTTGAAACGTACAACCACTGTTCCTCCTCGCTATTATGACCCATGTTAGATTTTAATTCTCCTCTCTTCATTCCTCCAATACTGCTGTCACTGCTTTAGGGGAACTTCATGGAAGTGGCTTCCTCAGCTCTCTGGGCTCTGTGTCGGGACCTCTTCACCTGCGATTCATTTCTCTCTTCCAGCCCAGCAATGTATCCACGTCCCAGATCTTGTGATGACCAATAGCTGTGCCTCCTCTGAAGTCTTGATTTCAAGTTTCTACCCTCCCCCTCCCCCTCCCCCTTAACCAGCATTTCTTGTCTCCCCACCTAACTTATTCCAGCTTGCCGCCTGCAGCCTTTCCTCAAGCCCGTCAGGCCCTCAAACCACACGCTCGCTCTTGACTCCTCCCATGAGGTCATCACTTTCATTCTCGTCCAACTTAGATCTCATAGTCTCTCACATGCTCCTAGCTGCTCTCTGTTATATTTGCCTATAAACTTTCAACCCTGTTCAAATTTAAGGTTTCAACTGCTTCCCTCTTGTAACTGTGTGAATGAATATGGCTAGAGAAAAGTCACCCAAACACAATGACCAATTTATGATCACGAATCCCCAAGGAGCCCTGACCTGGCCAGGCAGCCCTACTCTACTGCCCTAATCCATCCCCAGTACCCTTCACTCCCACCCCCCACCCCAAATCTTTGAGATGATTACATCTCTTCTCAAAATTCCCAAACCACTTCCTCTTACTTTTTTTCTTTTTAAGGTAAACGCACCCACAATAGCAGCAGAGAAAATGCAAGTTCAAAGTTAAAATTATTAATAATTTCAGGACTGCAACAGCAAAGCATTGTGCCACAGGTGGGCCCCTTCTAGAAGCTGGACCTGTATGACTACCACGGTTGCTGGCCCATTAGCCACCTGACTGAGAGAGGGGTGCGGGAAGCCTAGCTCCACTTCAGGGGTTGGCAGTGCAGATCCCGTCTGTTCATTTGTCTTCCATATGTTGGAACATAGTACAATTTCCTTGGGCCCAGCTAAACATGCTTCTAGGTAGTATTATCCAGTTGTAACAAAATGAATCACTACAAACAGACAACTGGGAACTTAAGATAATACTGATAATGCAGGCCTGTGAAGGGGGAAGGGCAGAAAATGGCAGAGCTGATACCAAAAACATTTATCAATTAATGAGATTTCATAAGCAGATCATCAAAATTTCAAAAATAATAAAAAGACTATTTAAAATAGAGATTTATATCTACAATTAAATTATGTTGTTAGCCATGAACTTTAATCTAAATGTATTTTGTGCCTTTACAAATTAGATAATGATACTACACTATGTACGTACCTATATTTGAATTGAATGCTCATTTTCTTATTAATAAGGATATGTGAGCTCTTATTGAAATCTGTAACTAGGTACAATTATAATAAGGAGACAGAGACAGGGTCAGAGCATACCTTAGAGAATTGGAATTCTTACATGTCAACTAATTTAGTCAGCATCCTCCATAATATAACCTTGTACTTAACACATATTAAGGACTAAAAAGTACTGTGGACACTTGTGTGAATGAACTATTCACTTGCTAATAAATTTCCCTTTGAAGCATCTTTACTAAGTAACCAACTCGTTTGCACTTGAACACCTTAATTAATGGGAAAACTTCCTACCTCTGAAAACAGCCTCATTATTAAAATGTCACCACACCGCCCCCTCCCCCTCCCCCCATGTATATACACACGCACGCAGAGAAGGGGAGGAAAAGAATACTCTGAGTGTGCATACAGTGTAAAATATGCACACCCAATTTTTCCCCAAAAGATACTGAAAGATTAGTTCAAATAAATCAATGTCCTGCCTCTACGGTCTCATTTAATGGAAGCATCATGCTGAAAGCCATGAAAACAGGCAAGAAGGCAAAAACCATAAGCAGAGGGAAAAGATAGAGTTGCACTCTACAAAGGTAGATGGATAGGTAGGTAGACAGACCCTGAACAATATAAGTATGTGTGGCTTTATTAATTTGTGAATTTTACTGTGCGGAGATCTATGTCTTTGTGCACTAAGCTATCCTGGTCACCACAGCACAGCTCCCCAATGATCCTGGGATGTCTTGCATAGAGCAGATGCTCCTGATGCATCATGTCCAAAGTTCCTGGCATAGGACTGTGAAAGGTCTTCTGGAAGCTGCCTAGCAGGAAGCCCTGGAGCAGCCCACAAGCATGTTTCTAAGGGGTAGTCAACACACAAAGAGCCCCAGGAACCCACGTGAGAGCCATCTCAGGGCCCAGTGAACATGGTGAGGCCAACTCCAGCCAGGTGGGCTGGAGAGAGAACTCCTTCTGAGAGTGTTGTTCTAGAGCTCAGAATGTCGAGCTTAACAAAAGCAGGTGTTTACAAAAACCAACCACAGTGCTTTTCAGTCATTAAAGCATTATTTGAAAGCCCATCTTTTTCATGCTGGGATTTATCCTAATTATAAAATAATCCCTGTTCTTGAGATGCCTTCCTCTCAGAATGTCAGTGTCCATGGTGGAGAAAATCGAATTATGCTTCTCTGCAGCCCTGGGCTGGGGCATCGTTGCATCACATAGAAGAGGAAACTAACTGAATGGGGCTCCTGACTCCAAGCGAGGAAGTGGATTTTTGTGTTAGCAGATTTGCTGCTCGCCCCCATGCAATCCTCCTAAGTACTGGAGCTACTAGTAAATGAATGCCTTCGTCTCAGGGCACGCTTGTCTATTTAATTTTCACCCACACATAGGTGCCATTGATTTATATTTCTAAAACTATAGTTTCTCTTCAGGCTAAAATGTATATCCTGTTAAATAACTGAGGCCATTGTTTCTTTTGGGAAAATGCAGTTATTTTTTAATATCAGGAAGGTGTCACTTTAATAATCATGTTTATTTTTGTTTCTTGCTTTTCCCTTATGACAGCAGGCAGAGGATTAAATTCAGTTATCATAGGGATGCAAATTGAAGCAGCAATTATCCCAAAATTTTTCCATGTCTTTCTATCTTTTCCGGAAGGTGAAATTATTTTCCCACATTGTACACATTTCCTCCACATTCTTTTTAAAAGAGTTAACATACATGTCCTTGTTGCATCTTCTTTTTTTTGGCAGGGGGAGGGGATAATCCAGAAAAGCAAACCAATGGGTGACACAGATGCTTAGATTTCCTAACTGGAGGTGGCGCAGAGCTTCTGCTGTGGCCCTGCCTAAAGGAAGTGACGGTCTTCCTTGTAATAAACACGCTTTGTTCATCTTCATCTCCCTCCCCCACCACTGAGAACTGAAATAGTTGGAATTCACTGAAAGGCAACCAGGAGGTTTGCACAAGGCACCTGGCAACCCTGTCCTTACTCTGAGAGATGTGTTTTTCAAATCTAGAGGTGGCTGAATATAAGAAAAGTAGAATTTGATTCCAGGTGGCAGTTAATTTCAATCATAAGATTCTACCCGGCTGCTGTGCAAACTGACTTACATCGAGTAAACAAGTAGCCAATAAGAGAACAAAAATTGCATTTCTAAGCAAAATATATATATTCATACCTGAAGAAATGGTTGACTTGTTTGAATGATATTTCAGGTCTCACACAAGGGAATATGTGAGACTCAGCCCTGCCCCAAATCTCTATAGGTTGACAGCCAATTTGCCTATCATGTAACCAAGAACCCTGAACCCTGTTAGCCTGCACTGCCTAGCCTGCACTTGCTGTGGAGGCAGGAGTCAGGAGTGTAGCTCAGCAGCCAGGGAATCACGATATTTTAAAACTGCCTTACAGCCCATTTCCTAAGGACACTCATCTGGGGCAGCTGGTCTCTGGAAGAGGACATAGACTTTGAAGCAATTCCTGAGTTTCTACCTCAGCTTTCCCATTTATTAGCACTGTGACTTTAGGCCAGTTAACTTTGGTCTCAGTTTCTTCATCTATAAAATGGGAGTCATAAAGCTTATCTTAGAGAATTTCAACAATTACATTTTTCTTATGCTGCATATAACATGTCTCCTCTACATTCCTGTTTAGTGGGAACAAGTTTAAAGCCAGGAGAACAGAGGCAAGAAGGCAAAAAGCACAAGAAGTGGGAAGTGATAGAGTTGTGTTCTACCAAAATAAAGCCCTATTCAAGGTATCACCCATTTGGGATGTTTAAAAGAGCTGGTTTCTGTACAGATAATCTGGCAAGTGAATCTAACCAACCACAGAAAACTGCAGTGTAATTATTTGTTGTGGTTTGATCTCTTGAAGTTGCTAAAGCTTAGAGCCAGAATATTTCTTATAGAACATCTAATTCAAACTCTTTATTTGACAAGTGGAAAAACAGACAAACAAACAAAACAATTATCAGGCAGGAAGGTGGCTTTCACAGGACTTAACAACTCCTAAGTGGTAGCTCCAACCTCAGATCCCAGGTTTCCTGACTTTACATTCACTCGTTCTCCCACCACACGCTGCCTATGACAACAGAGAAAGAAAACAGTCTACGCTCATTAAATATTGTTTTTAGAATTATGGCCTCTTATGTTGCTGGCAGCCAATTTAAGAAAAACATTAAATTTTTTCTAGTCTTTGGCTACATGTATTCATGTAAAAATCCCCACGGGTTAGACTGTCTAACTTTCTGCTACTAGATTTTCAAATTCCTGCTAGAGTGTATTCATTGGTTTGTTGTTTTGAGGGACTAATCCTTTTTCAGAAGTTTATTTCCCTAAGCCTAAATCATAACCCCCTCCCCTGAAAATATAAAGAAGAAGGTATAGGGTTTCCTTTTTTTTTAATGGTACGCGGGCCTCTCACTGTTGCGGCCTCTCCCATCGTGGGGCACAGGCTCCGGACGCGCAGGCTCAGCGGCCATGGCTCACAGGCCCAGCCGCTCCGCGGCATGTGGGATCTTCCCGGACCGGGGCACGAACCCGTGTCCCCTGCATCGGCAGGCGGACTCTCAACCACTGCGCCACCAGGGAAGCCCATAGGGTTTCCTTTTTAAATGTGGTATCTTTGGCAACAGGACTCACGATGTCAGAGAATTCCCTGATAGCTGTTGTGAGCTTCTTAGAGACTGATGGATCACCTTGGGTCTGGGGTAATTCATTCTGAGTAACTATCTTTTATTCCCACTTCAACCTTTTCCTCTTCCATTTGTCTAGCCCTCCAGCCTCAAAACCAGTGGACTTGCCTTTACAACTTGAGTCACATAGCTGTCCTTTACTTTTTTATGTGTTTAAGTTTTTGACTCAAATGACGAGGTAAAAACCTTTTAAACAATCATCAGAAAGCTCCAGCCCAGCTTCCTGTGAGCTTCTTTTAATCACACATCTGGACTCGTTACATCTTATCTGCGACAAAAGACGCTGCTCAACATTTCCTCTCCAGCTGAGGCTTTGGCCCGAGACCTTCCAAAGAACTAACACTTTGAGTTTGGGCCAAGCTGCAGACTCGGCAGCAGTCAGAGCCCCAGCGAGGAGAGAGAGCTGATGAATGCTGGGGTCACCAGGGCTTTCTCCAGCAGGAAGCCAGAGCTCCTGTGATGACACGCACACAGGATTTATAAACTGGGAAGGCTGAACCAGAGCTGAGTGAAGGACACAGATTGTGTCACAAGTACTCAAGGGGCTGGGCTCTGCCTCTGGTAGCCTTGGCTGAGGTACAAGTGTGCTTGGAAGTTGTACGCACTTGAGACATGGTAAACTCAAGGTGATGGATGTTTACCAGTTTTACTCCCATGCATCTCTCTTCATTCATGTTGCCATGCTTTCTTCTCAGAGGGGTTTTGACCCATGTTGGAAACAAGTGGATAGAGAAAAGGACTCTCAGATTTACTGAATATCCATTGTCTGGACTGCAGAGGTTTGGTATTTCCTTCACCTTGTGCCCACCCTGTACATTTATCCCTCTGGGACTGGGACCACAGCATGCAGTGTGTGACTGTCATCTAGCGCTGGAGGCCGCTTTCTGCATTAAAGGGTCTGGTTCTCTGTGTGCACTGCGTGAACCTAAGGTGGTGATCAGCAATAGTTTGCTCTAGTGATAGAATTATGGCTTGCGTGGTCGCTAAACCTCATCTGATTTAGTCTGAAATGACTCTAGCAAGATTTATGTGTTTGGCTTGAGAATATAAGGCCTATATAGGCGTGAGTCAAAATTTCTCTCTTGTTAGTGCCGCCTCTCTCTCTCTCTCTCTCTCTCTCTCTCTCTCTGTAAAGCAAGAGGGAAGAGATATGGGAACATATATATATATGTATAACTGATTCACTTTGTTGTAAAGCAGAAACTAACACACCATTATAAAGCAATTCTACTCCAATAAAGATGTTAAAAAAAAAAAAAAGATAGTACAACTACAGAGTGAATGCTCCTGGATATTATTTTTAGAGTATTCTATGCTCCAGAAAATTATAAACCTCCAATTAGGAAGTACAAGCTATTACCTGATTTGAAGTATCATTTTTTGTCAATATTTATTAGTAAGCACACCCAAGGTTATAACAATAAAGCTATTTTCTCTAAATCAAAGAAATATTCTAAACAACACAAAGATGCCATCTTACGGTCCTTAAATCACAGACAGTAACTTTAATGCACATATATTTACCCATAAAGACTCTTTGACCAAAAGAATGCCTCCCAGACACTGATAAAGCATATACATTTAAAGGCATCTCATGCCATTTCTGATGTGACTCCTTTTTTTCTGGAGAAGTAGGTAGAGAGAGCAGCCAGAGAGGAAAAGCATTGACTGAAAAGACTATAGTCATGCTGGTAACTTTTTCAGAGAAATCACAAAGAGGTCTGCCTGGTTGAGGTAAAAAATCAGAAATAAAAAAGGAGGTGAATTGTGAGATCTCAGAGTTGCTAAGAGATTGACTAGTATATTTGGGCAGAGTGGCCATTTTGCTGCTTCTGCCAACACCAGCTTTTTTCCTGCCCAGCATCTCTTGATTCTTGCAATTTGGATCTATGTTGTCCCAGGGAAGTTGACTGTACTTCTGCTACAGGGGAGCATCGTCTGATGGACTAAACCGATCAGAGCATTCTGTCTGCTAGCTTGGAGTGATTGAACCAGTACTGGGCAGGTGACCTTAACTGCCCCAGAACTTTTCCTTGGAGTACTGAGTCAAGGATGATCTTTTTCCACTGCAGATACAAATGGCAAAGATTTAGCTCAGGGAGCTGTTGGCAGCCATCTCAGAACCACAACGTGAGGTCCTGCCCAAATAAAATAATACAGAAGAACTGCAGCTAAACAGAGGGGGAAAAAAAAACCCTGAGTATTTGTTATGTATTTTAAGCCAGGAGATTAAGTATCACTTGAAAGTAGCTCTTCCGGGGACTTTTCTGAGACCACAAATCAATGGCTACCCTTCCTGCTTATGCCACTTTTAGCTAGGTTTTCTGATTCCTGCAATCGAGGGCATCCTAATAAAGTCTTGAGTAAGTCCTTACGAGAACCCTGAATTCTGTCCCCCATCCCCAACTCTGACTTCTTCCCCGGTTACTATCTCGGCCTCACAGAGACAGCCAGCTACCAGAACCCAGCTGGTTAGGATCCTTCCCAGAGGATCCGTGGAGGACAGAGTGCCTGGCGAAGACCATCATGGACCTGCTGCCGCAGAAACAGCAGAGATATCAATGTGCTCACATCCCTGAGGCTGGACAGACTGCTGGGCCCATCTGCAGGGCAGAGACAGCCAGGAGAGAAAATTGAGCGAAAAGCTAACGAAGAGCTACAGGAGAACCAGAACACAGAGGACTTGGAAATAACGTGAATTTCAAAAGAGAACAGTGAGTCCAGTTACTTGGCAGGGGGGGGGCGAGGAACCTGCTGGAGACTATGTGGAGAATAATCAAACTTCTAAGCAAAGAGTGTGTTCGTGCCTTAAGAAAATCACACTTTGCTGCCATGTCTGTTCCCACCGGGGCCTCCATCCTGCCCGCCTCTCACAGGGGTCTAAGGAATGTACAGGAAGTCGATGGAGAGTTACTTGTGCTTCTTCAGTGTCCCTTCCTGTGCATGAGAGGGGGAGGAAGATCCAACCTAAGGCATGTGGAGAGCAACCTTAGCCTTCAGGGAGCCCCCTAAGTAGACTTGCAGAAACTTAAGCCCCTAGTGCTTTCCTTCCTGCACTTGGAAGGTCCCCAAGGTATCTATCTCCCTGTCTCTTTTTCCACCACCATCAAATGAAGGCACACAATTGACTCGATTCTAAAGTACTATTGTCTCCATCAGTATATTGTGACTTTCACTTATCAGAATATTCAACAACGTGCTCCAGGGAGATACTTGGCTTTCTTTCTAAAAAATCTTTGTCAGTCTTAGGACATAAGAAAGATAGCAATTTTTAAACTTTCTGAAATGAAGTATTTAGTAACCAGCAAAGAACAGGAATGGGATGTATAATGAAAAGCTAGTAGAGAGGAAAAAAGAATGACATAGAAAACTTGATCAATTTAGTAAAAGATAGGAAAGGAGAAAAAGGCGAAGGAAATCCACAAAGAAAAAGGCACAAAATAAGATGAAAATAATTAAATCCATTCATATCATAAGCATGAATGAACTAAACTCATCAGTGAAAAGACTGTGGTTATAAAAATTAGGTTTTAATAAATTCAGCCATATACCACTTATAAAACACACACTTAAAATATAATGACCAAGAAAGACCAAAAGTAGAGAAATAAAAAAAACCCCAAACATCAGACAATTCTAAGAAATACTAATAATGCTTAGGTAGACCTTAAGGAAAAAACATTATCAGGGATAGAAAGGTTTGTTACATGATCACGAAACAAGTTACCAAGAAAGCATAATATTCTTGAATGTATGTACTTTGAACAACCTGTCTTCAAGATAATATAAAACAAAATTTGAGATTATTGCAAAGAAAAATGGACAAATCTCTGTAATAATAGGAGGTTTCAAACATATCTCTTTGAAATGAGAGATTTAACAGGCAAAGAATTATTAAGTTTACCAAAACTTTAAGAAATTTGTCTAACAGACATCATCTTATGGACGTAATGCACCTAACAATTAGAGAATATACAATATTTTCAACATACATTGACTAGCTATGTTCTGAGTGAAGCCTTCCCTATCTTTCTAATAGTTTCCCAATTGTTGATATTCCTCTAAGTTGATTTACTCTGAAGTAAAAGTGTAGCATGGATGATCATGGAAGCTTCAGAATTTCAATATATTAACTGCTGAGACATGGGGCTCCTTAAAGGGCTGGGATGGAGGAGCCAGTGGTCAGGAAACTAGTCCTGTGGAGTTCTTTTGCACAGGAAGAACATGTTTTTACTTAGACTGTGTGTTTCTTTGGCTTAGTGGAGATTATCAGGGGCTAAGTCAAATCCCCCGCACGACAAAACCATTACTTGGGGTTTCTACTGTTCATTGAGACTCTTGGGACCAACCTATGTATCTGTTTCTTGCTAAATTCTGAAGATCCCTGATCTGTAGCTGACATCTACAATGCAGTGTCTTCTATTGCAAGGTTACATGAATGGAACCAACAAGTTTCTGCCTACTGGTTCCAAATCTAGCTGCACATTAGCGTCATCTGGAAAACTTCTAAAGTGTAGATTTCCAGGCCCCACATATGATGTTCTGAAGCAAAATCTCTTGGTGGTTGGCTATAGAAATCTGATTCTTAAAAGCTCCCAAGTTATTCTGATGCAGGTGGTCAGCTGGACAGCATTTGAGAACAGCTTTAGCCAAAAGACCCAGCCTTGAGAATAAAGAAACATTAGTTTTCATCCTAATTCTGCAGCTACTTGAGGCCATACAATTTCCTTAACCTCCCAGTGTGTTTCTCAACCTGTGGTGCATTTTCTAAATTTGGAAGTTGTTGTGCAATTATACTGTGGCTCACCTACCAACCCCATTAAATTTTTTGAAGGATGAATTAAAGTTAGAACAGCCAACCTAAAATCACAAAAATATCAAATATTTTATAAGAATAATTTCTTTCTCCTAAATCAATTTATTTGTTTTTCATTGATGGAATGATAAAAAGAAGTAGATAAGTGGTCCATGACTGGTTTTAGGTCAAGGCTTAACCCCAAATTGCCCATGCTAAAGCAGAAATGATATGACTTGTAGAGTAAGATATTTGCCAAGGAACGGTAAAGAACCTACATAATGACTACATATTTGTATAGTCTGATATCTGAGGTGTATCTGTCTATATATAGAGAGAGAGAGATAGATAGAGAGAGAGAGAGAGTCTGAGATCTGCTTTATATATGTGCATATACTATATGAAATACACGTACTGTATGAAATGTACATAATTTGAAGAAACTTGGATGGAAGGGGCTGGTTATAATGTGTCTATTCTTCAGTGGAAAAATTCACAGATTTAATCATCTGCATAAAAATTTGGCAACATGATAAAATTAGATGTGTCTTTTATATAAGATGTCACTTGGAATGATTGGTTTTCCTAATCTTAACCTTTCAGGTTGCAAAATGGTATAATTCCTGTGAGAGAAGGTGGCATGATTTCTCACCTGTCAGTATTACCTTACATCCACTTTGCTCCAAGTTATGCTCAGGAAAGGACAAGGGAATGCAAGAATGCAATACAGTAAGAGGAAGAAGAGCATGGCTACCTGGTGCTAAGGAAGGGAACAAATCAGGAGCTATCAAGGAAGAGGTGGGTCATTCTGAGCTATGACCTTATGCAGGAGAGAGACTAGCATTACAAAGATTGCAATTACTAGAGAGTGAGTTGTCCCAGACAACAAAGGATTACAGGGTTCTGGCTGAGGGTTTATTCACATGCTAGCATGCAGTGACACATTTCAGAGTGACATCTTTCAAATAGCAGATCTAGGTAGAAAGCTCCTCACCCCTTTTAGGGTGCAGCATGAGCACAGATGTCAGGCCCAGGCAGAGTTCTGTGCACAAGCTTACAGCTTTGCCGTTTATAAAACTGAGCCATCAGATGCAAATAAGATCTGAATGTTGTTTTTCTTCCAAGCCAAACTCAAGACTTGAGAAATTAATCTGTCATTTTTGCTTTGAAGCTGAAATCTGTAGATTGCAAAAGTTGAGACGTAGCCTCTCTTCATTTCTTTCTTTATATCCTTATATAACATAACAAGATTTCCTGGAAATAGATGGTGAAATTTTCACATCAAACGTACAGAGTAAAACTCTTGCAGCTTAAAGAAGTTTCTTCCTTTGCAGAGGAATAACGTTGTCAGTTATCTGTTCTCCAAACAATGATATTTCTGCTAGAGTCCTTGGTGATAAGAAGGGATACAATGAGTAAAGGAAAGTATTCAAAGGCAGTACAATGTTCAAGGGAAACATAAGTTCATACTCTACTTTTTCTTTCAATAGTATTCTACAGTTCTTTAGAAAAGTTAAGGAAGAAAATGAATATTTATTCAGTCATTGATTTGTTTGACAAACATTCTTACATAACAACTGTGTGTTTGGCACAGTGTTAAAACCTGAGGATGCAAAAATATGATCAAGTCTCTCCTTTCAAAGAATTCCATTCTAGAGAGAGCTTGACATAATAATAACACTGCTTATTATTAATATTATTATTATTCTCAAATATAATAAATGCTCTAGTCCATGTGTTCAGGATTTTAGGGAAAGCAGAAAGGAGAAAGCACTTGCTTGCACTCAGTAGATGGGGGTAGGATAAATAGGGACAATTGGAGAAGACATTAGAACAGGAGAAATTACAGTGGGTGGAATAGAGGGGCACAAGTTTCTCATGTCAATTATTACCCCTGTTATTTTCATTTGGGGAAATTTTTGCTGTCTTCTCTATGGACCTTAAGACAGTAGAGCTAAAAATGATGAGGTAAATTTTATCTTCATGGTTGTTATAGGTTAATGATCTGTAGTAGTAGATATCTCATCACAAATCTGAAGGGTGGAATCTTTCATTGGAAAAACACCCTAAAATAGATGACCATGTTTGAAACTTACCCTGTTGGGTGTACTCTAAAGATCAAAGCCTTGGTGATATGGAACAAAGATATTCTGATAAAATCAATTGATGTTTAAGTCAACTAATCTGGTCGTTATTTTAAACAGTCAATTCCAAGTCAATGAAGAGGATCCTTTGACAGGACCAGCCTGGCTTCTTGTCTCTGAATTTGACAGTTTGATGGCTTTCCTTGTCTCTGACCTATAGCTAGAGGTATTTACAGTGTTCCAGCTTGGAGCTCAGAGACCTAGCTTTGACCTTGAAGCCTGGTTCTGCAAGCTGGGATTCTGACATACTCCTATGACTTTGACACCACCTTGTTTCAATTCTTATAACAATAGTCTTTTCTTGTTCTTATGTTTAAGTATTAGTTTTGAAACTGTATCCACTGCAGAAATCCCCTCAATGCCCAAAGTGTGTTCCTGAAAATTCACTCTTGTCTAGGGTCTAACTCTCTGAAGAAAGTCATCCTCAATAGCGATAGGCTACAACCCTGATTACCACTGGATCCTGGAGTCCTTGTCAACAATCCCTAACTGCATTATGGACAATTCCTCTGCTCTTGTTTACAAATCCTTGATACAGATGGTGGTACTGGACCACGACCTGTCAAGAGTAGTGTTTTAGATATTGTGGCTCTAGATGTCATGCTTTGCCTACCAGACTGCTATTCCTTGTAGCCATAGAAACAAGATTTTTTTTGGTAAACTTCTACCCTTCATTGGCTTGTTTTGCTCTTTTTATGAACATGAGCTTAGCCTGGCAAAGGAGAGCAAACATGCATTATTAACATCTTCCATACCAAGATTCTGAAACAGCTATACTTTACCTCCTTGCATTGGCCATTCCTCAACTTCTGCCCTTCCAGCTGGATGAACTGCTGGATTGATTCTCTCAGCTCTCCACCCAGGTAATAACTGGACTTCAGCTATTATTCCATATGTTTTTAAGATGGGATATCTATGGGATATGTTGGATCTCCAGAAACTGGAAATTGCCCTTTTTCCTAGTCCTGTCTGGATACAACCAGACCACCTGGCTCTGAAGGCTTTCTGGCTCAGTGGCAAGGCAGGTCATGTGATGACTAGTTTGAGGCCCTGAACGTCCTTTCTCATCACAGCTGACCTTGTATACCTTGTTACTGTTTTATCACCATGTTACTGTTTTACCACCAATCCACAATCCCATTTCTGGCAAACAGTAAGGACTTAATAAAGATTTGTAAATAAATTAATAAATCAACAAAGTCCATTGCAAGTAAAAATAACAGGTCTGCTTAGATCTTAAGATACAGCTCCCCCCCCCACACTGCCACCTTTTAAATTTTCCTTTTAATTCATGTCCTGGCTGGATTTTATAGAATTTATTTAAATATTAGTGTGGTACTCCTTCAAAGAGAGCCTGGAAAGACTCACAGTTAAACAATTTGAAAAGATTAAATAATTATTTATCAGTTTTGCCATTCTTAGACCAGTCATCTCCATGATTTTCTAAATTCTCCTTTATTTGAACGCTTGCTAAAATGTGAACTCACGCAACCTGTCTGAATGTTGTCCACTGATGAAATATGATACGCATCTGTTCCCGTGAACAAGCATTATGTTCTAAGACATTTGGGTGTTCTAAAAGCACAAGGACGCAGTGTTTGCTTGATGAATGACGTTTTATAAAATTGAGTATAGCACTTAGCACAGTTGAATCTCCTGATTCCTATCTTACACTATAAACTTTTTTTTAAAGACTACTTTTTCAGAGCAGTTGTAAGTTCACAGCAAAATTGAGAGGACAGTACAGATGTTTCTCATATACATCCTCGCCCCACACATGCATAACCTCCCCAGTTATCAGCATCCCCCAACAGAGTGGTACATTTGTTGCAAGTGATGAAACTACATTGACACATCGTAATCACCCAAAGTCCATAATTTACCTTAGGGTTCCCTCTTGGTGTTGTGCATTCTGTGGGTGTAGACAAATATATAATGACATGTATCCATCATTATAGTATTATACAGAGTATTTTCACTGCCCTAAAAATCCTCTGTGCTATGCCCTAAAAGTCCTCCCCTTACCCCCAAACTCTGTTAGCCAGTGATCTTTTTACTGTCTCCACAGTTTGCCTCTTCAGAATGTCATATAGTTGGAGTACGTAGCTTTTTAGATTGTCTTCTTTCACTTAGTAAGATACATTTCAGGTTTCTCTATGTCTTTTCACGGCTTGACAGTTCATTTATTTTTAGTACTGAATAACATTCCATTATCTGGATGTACCACAGTTTGTCCATTTATTTACTGACGGTCATCTTGGCTGCTTCCGAGTTTTGGGAATTATAAATAAAACTTCTATAAACATCTGTGTACTAGTTTTTGTGTGGGCCTAAGTTTTCAGCTCCTTTGAGTAAATGCCAAAGAGCACAATTGCTGGATCATATGATATGTTTAGTTTTATCAAAGTTGTTAAACTTCCAAAGTGGCTAGACCATTTTTTCCAAGGTGGCTATACTATTTTTTTATTCCCACCAGCAATAAATGAGAGTCCCTGTTGCTCACCAGCATTTAGTGTAGTCAGTGTTTCAGATTTTGGCCGCTCTGGGAGGTGTATAATGGTATTTCATTGCAGTTGGTTTCAATTTGCATTTTTCTAGTGACAAGATGGATGTGGAGCATCTTTCCAAACACATTTTTGCCATCTGTATACCTTCTTTGGTGAGGTGTCTGTTAAAATCTTTGGCCCATTTTTTAAATTGGGTTGTTTTCTTAGTGTGGAGTTTGAAGAGTTCTTCGTATAGTTTGACTAACAGTCCTTTATCACTTGTGTCTTTTCTCTCTGTGTGTGGCTTGTCTTATTCTCTTGACATTGCCTGTGGTAGAGCAGTTTTAATTTTAATGAGGTCCAGCTTATCAATTATTTATATCATGTATTATGCCTTTGGTGTTATATGTAAAAAGAGTGTCATACCCAGGGTCATCTAGGTTTTCTCCTATGTTATCTTCTAAAATTTGATAGTTTTGTGTTTACATTTAGTTTTGTGTTTCATTTCGAGTTAATTTTTGTAAAAAAATAAGGTCTGTGTCTAGATTCATTCTTTTGCTTGTGGCTGTCCAGTTGTTTGAACACCATTTGTTGAAATGCTGTAAACTTTTAGAGACATGACATTACCCAGAGCTGTTAACACAATATTTTATGCCCCATAAATAGTTGTTATTCATTATTTTCCTAATTCATTCTTTTGAAAACCATTTCTAAGAAGACCTATAATATTGAATAATCTCCAAACTTTCAGCAATTTGATTGCATTTGTGCTATGTTGGGATAGTTGTAGTAGACACTCCTATCTTCAAACCAATTAGGACTTCTTAGTAAATTGAAAATGTCAGATAGGGTAGAAAGTTTTTAAATGATGAATACATTTTATTCATCTTATTTTTAATTCAAACATATAAAACAGAACACCACTAAGCATACTTTATGCTTCATTACAAAGTAGGTATTGGAGCATTATCAACATACAAAAGTAAGAGCTACGTACATGACTTTCGAGTTCTACTTCTGACCACTACAGAATAACTGGCATAGGACTTGCCCTCCCACTATAAACAACTATATAACTGGTTTCAATATATGAGCTGTTTTCAGGCATTGGACAATATATGGGACATGTCTGTGATCCCTGAGAAAGGGAAAACAAACATGGTGATTCCTACGTTTATTCCAGTTGTCTGCCTTTCCAACCATAGGGCTGGGAGATGAAGACCAAGCAGACACAGAGGCCACACTGACCAGAAGCAGATACTGGAGAGAGCAGCGGCCGAAGTGACAGGAAATTGAGGGACAGGGTGCCTGAGATGGGGAGGCTGTGCAGAGGGGAACCAGACATGAGGAGGCTGTATGGAATGAGTACCCTGAAGGCTGCTTGGGTGGTCCCAACAGGTCTATGACGGTTAAATTTTCTGTGTCAATTTGTCTAGGCTATTCTGCCTGGTTGTTTGGTCAAACAGTAGTCTAGATTTTGCCATGAAGACATTTTGTAGTTGTGATTAACATCTACAATCAATTGACTTAAGACTGTACTCCATAGTCTCTGCATTTCATATGTGCAGCGTAAAAATAGAACACCAGGTATTGATGGATGTTGAATTTACTAAATTTTTTTGCCAGCAGGTGACTGAGGTGAGATTACAGATTGTCACCTTCACTACCATTGTAACAATGATTCTATGGGTAGGAAGTACCTCAGAGACATTCTGGCTCAGGATTGTTGTTAAGTGTGTAAGATGTTGCCCACTTGACATCAGAGAAAAGTGAGATTCATGGAAGATTTGAGTTATGGGTGCCAGGCCTAAAGCTTTTAGTGATACTTAATGGAACTCTGCTTTCCTTTCAGTTTGCTATGCTCTATACTGTATATCAATTTTAAAATTGCAGCTCAGGGTAGGCAGGGATGTCTTTATTGATCACTACTTGCCATGCTAGTCAGTGTCATTTGAGATCCACCAGATGGCAGAGAGCACAGGAAAACGTGATGGGAAGCTGTCAGTCTATTTCCCATTTTAATTAGCTTCTTATATGACTACAGTCTCATTTCTGACTGTCACATTGTGTTAAAAAGATTTTAAAAGAAAAACTTCTCACCCGTGGACCTCAGACTTGAGGAGGTGAAGGAATATGGAGCTAGAAACTATCCCAACTCATTAAGTTTAACCCCTGGCTAATACTTAAAATACTGCATTTCATTTTGAAGTTGGAAAGGCATAAAAAATGTTCTCATCACAACTGTTTATATAGGAAGAAGGAAAAGAAGGCAAATGTCTGGGTTACTGAATGATTAGGAGAATAAACAACCTTGGTAAAATGCCAGTGAGGTTATTAGACATGCCTCCTTAAAATACACTGGCAATTCCGCTTGGATAACACTTTTCTCTCTCCATACACCTCAAACTCTCATTGAGCTGTGGCACCAGGCATCGCTGAAAGGTGATGTCATGTTAACCCAGAGGTACCTGAGTTATGGTTTCCCTGAAATAGGTTGGAAATAAACAGTACTCTGCAAGTGCCTATCATTTATTATTATTTAATAAAATCTGTCAGGACAAATGCATTTACCAGGGAGCTATTTCACAGGCTAAGTCAGAAAGGTATGACTGGTTTTGTCAATGCAAGTTTCACTGTTTGTGTGTGTGTGTTCTTTCCTCTCTGAGATTGCACATACCTTCTATTATGAATTGTTGGGATTCACAATTGATGGAAATTTTTCTCAAGAGCACAATGTTATTTCAGCATTATTCTCTCTTTGCAAGCAAAGCCCACCACAAAGAATTCTTCATTTTATTCCTGAGGCTAAGCTGCTTCTATTTGGAAAAATGCTGGCCATTTCTGTTCTTGCAGCCGCAGGAAACGAGCATCGCTGCTTTTACTTTACTTTGCCTTCTCTTTCCAAGTTGGTGGGTCACATGGCACAAACAGAAAATCTCCTATGGAGCCTCCCTCAGGAAAACAAACAAACAAACAGAAAGCAAAAAAAATTTTGGAAAAATTTCCAGAGAAGCCATGTGCTATGCCTGAGCAAAACACTCACCTTGCCCACTGACTCAAAACTTACTGCAAAATTTCTTAAACTCTTTTAAATTCACCAGAAGCAATGGGGCAGAGCAAGTCATTCCTGAGTGTTCCGTCGCTGGGAAAGGAAACTGTGGAGAAAGCAGATGGAAAAGAGAAGCAGAATTGTGTTGTAAAATTTGACTTGATGGTCCATTCTTTCCATTCCACCGTTCATCTGGAGCCAGTTCCAAGTCCAGCTCCTGCAAGAAATCCTTTTTTTACTGCCTCTGCCCCTCTGAGCTCACCCTCTCTCCCTCCTGGGGTTCAGCGCTCACTGCCTGCTCCAGCCCCTTGGTTTTAGGCATCTCTGCCTGCTGCCTATTTGGTAGTAGTTCTGCATGTATAAGAACCCCAAGCCCAGAGCCCCTGACACAGCAGGGGGGCTCAGTACAGTGAGGGTTGTGCCCTTCCCCTTCCCCTCTGCCCTGTCTCCTCTTCTAGAAATAAGCTCCATGACAGGAAGGAGCTGTTCATACTCCAGTGGCTCCACTGGCCTGGCCCAATTCCTTCAGTATCTTGGTCACAGCCAATACTCAGTGCAGACTTATAATTTGGGGGAAAGAAGCAGCATTTATTAAAGATGCAGATTCTCGGGTCCCACCCCAGACTTATGAGTAGGAATTTCTGGGAGTGAGACCAGAATAGACTTGTGAACAAACATCTCCTGGTCATGCTTAGTTATATATATTTGGAGAAGCACGATTTTGGAGAATCACATTCCCTTCTAGGGGTGGCATTCAGGGCTGGACTTCAGGTTTAGAACTAAGCCAGAATCAGAGAGTTGACAAGGGAGATGATTTTCTTCCTCTTATTCTCAACTCCTGCCTTCCAAAGGTATACAGTCAGTCTCTACAAATTCTTACCAAGTCCTTCATTTCCACAAAGAGAGATTCTTCTGGTGTATGATCTGACCCAAGCAGTTATTAGAGGAATCTGGGTAACAGAGCAGTAATACATAGCATACTTGGATTATCAGTTTTCAAGGAAAATAAATTCAAATATGCTTGACACTGAATTAACAAGAATCCTCCTCTGATGTCCAGTTTCTTAGCAGAACGTCAGCCAAGCAAAGTGCCTGACTCTTAGGAGATATTTAATGTGTTGAGTGAATGAATACACACATGAAAAAATCCTTTATTCTCTCAAGATCAATATTATGATTTTGAATTATCATCGTTCTCTAAATCTATAGGATTATTAGTGAATTAAAGTGTTATTTGACAGCCTAGAGAATAAACTAGGTTTTACTGTAATGGCTTACCATTCAATAGGAACTATTTTCAGTTCTTTCACTTATTTTCTGTGGCAGCAATTTATGTAAGCTACTCTCTTATGCTTCATATATTCACCTCTAAGAACTTAAGAGTCTATGGTAATGAAATGTCTATGGTAATAAAATGAATTAGGCTTATCGGTGATACATACACATAATACATTCATATTTATATATACATATATTCATACATATATAAATATATATAGGAGGGAATGTTTGTGTTAATATTTATTATAGAATATTTATGACTTTTCTGAAAATGAAGAAAAAATGTAAGTTTCTTGAAAGACTGTTTTGAAAGTCCTATGTAATCTGGTATACATCAGCTTTCCTTTGAGTGTTTTCTCCATCCTCATTCTCTCTTGTTTTGGCAATGATCATCTCCATGTGTTCTCTTCTGGCATTATAGGTCAAAAGAGTATAGCTGATTAAGATCACTCATAAAAAAGTCTTTGATTCCTGTAACTGCATGCGTTTTTGACTAGTGGACAACTAGTGCAGGTTGCCCCTTTCTTTCTAAAGTAGCTCCATACTTAGTCCTTAGACATTTGGAGTTATATAAAATTAATTTGCATTGCTAATTAATTGTAATAATAAATTGCTGATTATCAAAATTCAAAGAATAATGTTTCCTGCCAATGAAAATCTGAGAAGGCTTTATGTAAAAACTGACAAGCTGATTCTAAAGTATATGTGAAATGCAAAAGACATAGGCCAGCTAAGGCAAACTTGAAGAAGAATGAAATTGGAGGAGTTACACTACCCGATTTTAAGATTTACTGTAATCTGAAGTAGTTAAGAATGATCTTATATTGCCATAAGGAGAGAGAAATTGATCAAAGGCACAAGATAGAGGATACAGCATGTACAATGACTTGATTTTCAGGAAAGGAGCCAATGTAATTCAATGAGGATAGGAAAGTCTTTTCAATAAATGGTGTAGGAGCAACTATCTATATTAAAAAGTGAATTTTGGCACCTCTTTCACAGCATATACAAAACGTATTTTAAGGTGGACCATAGGCCTTAATTTAAAAGCTAAAACAAGCAAGCTTCTAATTATGCTATCTAATACTGCAGCCACTGATCACATGTAGTTACTGAACACTGCAAATGTGGCTAGTCCAAATTCAGATGTATTATAAGTATAAAATATACATAGATTTCAAAGACTTACTACAAACCAAGAATATAAACTAGCTCATTAAGAATGTTTATATTGATTAGATTTTTAAATAATATTTTGATATGTTGGTTTAAACAAAATAAGTTATTCAAATTAATTCATCTGTTCCTTTTTACTTTGGTTTAATAAGACTACTAGGAAATTTAAAATCACGTTTGCTCATGTTTGTGATTCACTTTATAGTTCTATTGAACAGTACTGCTCTAGAGGAAAACATAGGAAAATATCTTCAAGTCCTTAAGGAAGGCAAAGTTTCCTTAAACAGGACATACACACACCTACACAAAATACTAACCACATAGGAAAAAGAAAATGTCTTGGAGGGTGATTCCCTGGCCGTCCAGTGGTTAGGACTCCACGCTTTCGCTGCCAAGGGCCCGGGTTCAGTCCCTGGTAGGGGAAATATATCCCTAGGGCCGCACGGCGTGGCCAAAAAAAAAACCCAAACAAACAAAAAAACTTCGATTTCATCAAAATTAAAACTTCTGCTCATCAGAAGACATGATTAAAAAAGTAAAAGGGCAAGCCACAGACTGGAAGAAAGTATTTCAATATGAATACCTAATGAAGAACTTGTGTACAGAATCAATTGAAAAACTATAAATCAGTAAGGAAAAGACAAGCAACCACAGGGAAAAAAGAATGAGAAAAAGACTTGAACAGGTATTTCACAAAAGAAGATATCTGAATGGTCAATAAGCATAGAAAAAGTGCTTTTATATTACTGTTTATCAGGAAAATGTAAATTAAAACCCTAGTACGTTCGTGCAAATATAGTCAACTGTTTTTGACTCAGAGGCACAAAAGCAATTCAATAAAGGAAAGATAGTATTCAGCAAATGGTGCTGAAACCATTAGATGCTGTGGTAGGTAGAGTTTGTTGATCTTCAGAAAAGTCCATATTTTAATTCTCAGGACCTGTGAATATGTTAGGCTACATTGCAAAGGGCAATTAAGGTTACAGATGGAATTAAGTTTGTTAATCAGCTGGCATGAATAGTAAAGGGGATGATCCTGGATTCTCCAGGTGGGCCCCATGTAATCACAAGGGTCCTTAAAAGTAGAAGAGGGAGGCAAGAGCAGGAGAACCAGAGAGAAGCAGCCTGAGGAGCACTCAGCTTAACTAGTATTTTCTTTTGTTTTTTTAAAATTTTCTTCCCTTTTTTATTTTTTATATCTTTATTGGAGTATAATTGCTTTACAATGTTGTGTTAGTTTCTCTTGTACAACAAAGTGAGTCAGCTATAAGTATACATATATCCCCATATCCCCTCCCTCTTGAGCCTCCCTCCCATCCTCCCTATCCCAGCCCTCTAGGTTGTCAGAAAGCATCGAGCTGATCTCCATGTGTTATGCAGCAGCTTCCCACTAGCCATCCGTTTTACATTTGGTAGTGTATATGTGTCCATGCCACTCTCTCACTTCATCCCAGCTTACCCTTCCAGTGTATATATGTCCATGCCACTCTCTCACTTTGTCCCAGCTTACCCTTCCCCGTCCCCGTGTCCTCAAGTTCATTCTCTAGTAGGTCTGTGTCTTTATTCCCGTCCTGCCCCTAGGTTCTTCATAACAATTTTTTTTTTTTAGATTCCATATATATGTGTTAGCATAAGGTATTTGTTTTTCGCTTTCTGACTTACTTCACTCTGTATGATGGTCTCTAGGTCCATTCACCTCACTACAAAAACTCAATTTCATTTCCTTTTATGGCTGAGTAATATTCCATTGTATATATGTGCCACATCTTCTTTATCCATTCATCTGTTGATGGACATTTAGGTTGCTTCCATGTGCTGGCAATTGTAAATACTGCTGCAGTGAACATTTTGGTATATGTATCTTTTTGAATTATGGTTTTCTCAGGGTATATGCCCAGTAGTGGGATGGCTGGTTCATATGGTAATTCTACTTTTAGTTTGTTAAGGCACATCCAACTGCTCTCCATTTTTGATATTGAGCTGCATGAGCTGTTTGTATATTTTGGAGATTAATCTTTTGTCAGTTGCTTTGTTTGAAAATATTTTCTCCCATTCTGAGGGTTGTCTTTTCGTCTTGTTTATGGTTTCCTTTGCTGTGCAAAAGCTTTTAAGTTTCATTAGGTCCCATTTGTTTATTTTTTATTTTATTACCATTACTCTAGGAGGTGGGTCAAAAAGGATCTTGCTGTGATTTATGTCATAGAGTGTTCTGCCTATGTTTTCCTCTAAGGGTTTTATAGTGTCTGGCCTTATATTCAGGTCTTTAATCCTTTTTGAGTTTATTTTTGTGTATGGTGTTAAGAAGTGTTCTGATTTCATATTCTTACATGTAGCTGTCCAGTTTTCCCCACTCCACTTATTGGAGAGGGTGTCTCTTCTCCATTGTATATTCCCGCCTCCTTTGTCAAAGATAAGGTGACCATATGTGTGTGGGTTTACCTCTGGGCTTTCTATCTTGTTCCATTGATCTATATTTCTATTCTTGTGCCAGTACCATACTGTCTTGATTACTGTAGCTTTGTAGTATTGTCTGAAGTCAGGGAGCCTGATTCCTCCAGCTCCGTTTTTCTTTCGCAAGATTGCTTTGGCTATTCAGGGTCTTTTGTGTTTCCATACAAATTGTAAAATTTTGGGTTCTAGTTCTGTGAAAAATACCATTGGTAATTTGATGGGCATTGCATTGTATCTGTAGACTGCTTTGGGTAGTATAGTCATTTTCACAATGTTGATTCTTCTAACCCAAGAACATGGTATATCTTTCCATCTGTTTGTATTGTCTTTGTTTTCTTTCATCAATATCTTATAGTTTTCTGCATTCAGGTCTTTTGTCTCCTTAGGTAGGTTTATTCCTAGGTATTTTATTCTTTTTGTTGCAATGGTACATGGGAGTGTTTCCTTGATTTCTCTTTCTGATTTTTCATTGTTAGTGTATAGGAATGCAAGAGATTTCTGTGCATTAATTTTGTATTCTGCTACTTTACCAAATTCATTGATGAGCTCTAGTAGTTTTCTAGTGGCATCTTTAGGATTTCCTATGTATAGTGTCATGTCATCTGCAAACAGTGACAGTTCTACTTCTTTTCCAACTTGTATTCCTTTTATTTCTTTTTCTTCTCATTGCTGTGACTAAAATTTCCAAAACTATGTTGAATAATAGTGGTGAGAGTGAGCAACCTTGTCTTGTTCCTGATTTTAGAGGAAGTGCTTTCAGTTTTTCACCATCGAGAATGACATTGGCTGTGGTTTGTCATATATGGCTTTTATTATGTGGAGGTAGGTTCCCTCTATGCCCAGTCTCTGGAGAGTTTTTATCATAAATTGGTGTTGAATTTTGTCAAAACCTTTTTCTGCATCTATTGAGATTACCATATGGTTTTTATCCTTCAGTTTGTTAATATGGTGTATCACATTGATTGATTTGCATATATTGAAGAATCCTTGCATTCCTGGGATAAAACCCACTTGATCATGGTGTATGATACTTTTAATTTGCTGTTGGATTCTGTTTGCTAGTATTCTGTTGAGGATTTTTGCATCTATGTTCATCAGTGATATTGACCTGTAATTTTCTTTTTTTGTGACATCTTTGTCTGGTTTTAGTATCAGGGTGACAGTGGCCTCATAGAGTGAGTTTGGGAGTGCTTCTCCCTCTGCTATATTTTGGAAGAGTTTGAGAAAGATAGGTGTTAGTTCCTCTCTAAATGTTTGACAGAATTCGCCTGTGAAACCATCTGGCCCTGGGCTTTTGTTTGTTGGAAGATTTTTAATCCCAGTTCCAGTTTCAGTGCTTGTGATTGGTCTGTTCATATTTTCTATTTCTTCCTGGTTCAGTCTTGCAAGGTTGTGCTTTTGTAAGATTTTCTCCTTTTTTTCTAGGTTTTCCATTTTATTGGCATATAGTTGCTTGTAGTATTCTCTCATGACCCTTTGTATTTCTGCAGTGTCAGTTGTTACTTCTCCTTTTTAATTTCTAATTCTGTTGAGTTGAGTCTTCTCCCTTTTTTTCCTGATGAGTCTGGATAATGGTTTATCAATTTTGTTTATCTTCTCAAAGAAACAGCTTTTAGTTTTATTGATCTTTGCTATTGTTTCCTTCATTTCTTTTTCATTTATTTCTGATCTGATCTTTATGGTTTCTTTCCTTCTGCTAACTTTGGGAGGTTTTTATTCTTCTTTGTTTAATTGCTTTAGGTGTAAGGTTAGGTTGTTTATTTGAGATTTTTCTTGTTTCTTGAAGTACGATTGTATTGCTATAAACTTTACTCAGAACTGCTTTTGCTGCATCCCATAGGTTTTGAGGTGTCATGTTTTCATTGTCATTTGTTTCTAGGTATTTTTTGATTTCCTCTGATTTCTTCAGTGATCTCTTGGTTGTTTAGTAGCATATTGTTGAGCCTCCATGTGTTTGTATTTATTACAGTTTTTTTCTTGTAATTGACATCTAGTCTCATAGCATTGTGGTCAGAAATGATGCCTGATATGATTTTAATTTTCTTAAATTTACTGAGGCTTGATTTGTGACCCAAGATGTGATCTATCCTGGAGAATGTTCCATGTGCACTTGAGAAGAAAGTGTATTCTGCCACTTTCGGGTGGAACATTCTATAAATATCAATTAAATCTATCCAGTCTATTGTGTCATTTAAAGCTTGTGTTTCCTTATTTATTTTCTCTTTGGATGATCTGTCCCTTGGTATATGTGGGGTGTTAAAGTTCCCTACTATTATTGTGTTTCTGTTGATTTCCCCTTTTATGGCTGTTAGCATTTGCCTTATGTATTGAGGTGCTCCTATGTTCCGTGCATAGCTATTTACAATTGTTATATCTTCTTTTTGGATTGATCCCTTGATCACTATATAGTGGCCTTCTTTGTCTCTTGTAATAGTCTTTATTTTAAAGTCTGACTAGCTTTGAAGATGAAAGAATGAGATCACAACCATAGGAATGTGGGCAGCCTCTTGTAACAAGAAAAGGTAAGAAAATAGATTCTACCCAGGGCCTCCAGAAGAAACACAGCCCTGCTGACACTTGATTTTTCATCCAGTAAAACCCAAATCAGACTTCTGACCTCCAGGACTATAAGTTTGTGACGTTTTAAGCCACTAAGTTCATGGTATTGTTACAAGAGCAATAGGAAACTAATGTAGATGTCCACATGCAAAATATTTAACCTAGGCTGAAATCCTAGTCCTCAAGAAAATAAGGACATACATTCTCAAAAAGACACAATTTTCATAGCAGTTTTATTCACAAAACTGAAATAACACAAATGTCTATCACAGGAAAATGGAGAAACAAATTGTGGTAGGATTCTACAGTGAATTATAAGACAGCAATAAAAGAATGAAATTGAGATGCCTGAAACAACATGGATTAATCTTAAAAATGAGATTGAGCAAAAGAAGCAGACCTAGGGCTTCCCTGGTGGCGCAGTGGTTGAGGGTCCGCCTGCCGATGCAGGGGACATGGGTTCGTGCCCCGGTCTGGGAAGATCCCACATGCCACGGAGTGGCTGGGCCCATGAGCCATGGCCACTGAGCCTGTGCGTCTGGAGCCTGTGCTCCGCAACGGGAGAGGCCACAGCAGTGAGAGACCCGCGTACCCCCACAAAAAAAGAAAAGAAAAAAAGAAGCCGACCTAAAAAAGCTTGCATACTATAGGGTTTTATTTATGCACATTTTGGGAACAGGCAAAACCAATCTATGCTAATAGAAGTTAGTATAGTATTTAATGCAGAAATAGAGAGATATTAATGGGAATAGCAAAAGGACAACTTTGGTGATGGTAGAAATACTTTATATCTTGATGTGGATACTGGCCATAGTTGTGTACACATATATAAAAGAGACTTACACTTTAGATGTGTACATTTTACTATGCATAAATTTCACCTTATCATAAAAAACTCATTGAATTTCAAAAATGCAGTATTTTTTATTTTTATTTTTTTAATTTATTTTTTATTTTTATTTATTTATTTTTTTGTTGCAGTACGCGGGCCTCTCACTGTTGCATCCCCTCCCATTGTGGAGCACAGGCTCCGGACGTGCAGGCTCAGCGGCCATGGCTCATGGGCTCAGCCGCTCTGCAGCATGTGGGATCCTCCCGGACTGGGGCACGAACCCATGTCCCCTGCATCGGCAGGTGGACTCAACCACAGGGAAGCCCCTCTTTTTTTAATTTTTTTAATTGAAGTATAGTTGATTTACAATGTGTTAGTTTCAGGTATACAGCAAAGTGATTCAGTTATACATATATATACACACACACATATATGTATAAAAAAGAATCTGAAAAAGAATATATATACTTCTTCAGATTCTTTTCCCTTATAGGTTATTAAAAAATATTGAGTAGAGTTCCCTGTGCTCTAAGTAGGTCCCTGTTTGTTATCTATTTTATATATAGTAGTGTGTATATGTTAGACCCGAATTCCTGATTTATCCCTCCTCCACCCCTTATTTTTTAGATGGAACTTTTTTCATCTTGTCTGGTGGAGGCAGGGAGGAAGATTACAGATTCCCTGGGGAAAATTCAGTCAGTTAGATGTTGATGTGGCCAAAGGAAGGAAAAACTAAAGTGTTGAAAGTGGTTTCGGGGACGGTCTAAAGGAGGCCCCAGCAAGACCTGCCAGCCGAACCCTGCTTTTCCTCACCTGCTCCCCAAGTCAGGATGAGAACTCGGACTATAGTCCAAAGACTCTCATTTCCATTACCAGCTGGGTCTTTTGGACCCATGCCGTTCAAACTGTTGCTCATAAACTTTCTCAGTTGCAAGATTACATTTTTACTGTCTACTGATATCAAAGCGTACTCAAAGCTGCAAACCCATCAAAAAAGTTTCAAAAGGATGACTTTGGATTTTAACAAACATTATTTTTCAGTCCTTGCTCAAGCATATCCGTGACTCATGATAGAAAAGTGGCTCCTTTAGATACTAACTAATCTCCACCCCCATATCAATAGTAAAGCAAAGAATAGATAATTACATCTTTAGAAACTTCCTTCAATTGCCAGAAATCAGTAAATGCATAGCAGCAGCTGTATCTAATGGCAACACCTGAGGCACAATCTCCTTGCCTTTGTTATTATTGTCTTTTTTTTTTTTTAATTCAACATAGCTTAATTTTGTTCAGTAAAATTGAAAACCAGTTTTTGAGATTAAAAAAAATCCTGTTTATATATTCTAACAAATGAAGGCAGCTTGAGCTCTTAATGTTGAAAATTGCTTAACTATTTGAAAATAGGTTACTATTTTCCCAGTATTTACACTTCTGTGTGTGGTTAGTAATATTCCTTAGACTTGTGGGTGCTCTTAGCTCCTACTCAGCCTAGTTAAACCCAAGCAGGTAAACTGAGCATGACCACCATCCCAGGTTTAAGACCTATTGATTTTTAACTCTGCACTCTGAGGGTAACTTTTCTCTTTGAGGAAAGTTGTACCTGTCCTCTCCTGTTTTCTTGATTTCTAATTTTTACCCCCTCTACCTACCTGAACTGTTGATTTTTAATAATGCACTTTCTTATCAAGATGAGGCAAGAACATGTCTGACATATTTGAGGAGCAATAAGCCAGCCCATGTTACTGAATCTCAGTGGGTGAGGAGGACATGGGCAGCTCATGAGCTCAGGGAGGAAGCCAGGGTTTTGATAAGGTAGAGCATTGCAGGCTGTGGTAAAAAAGTCTTTTGTTTTCCCTAGGAGTGATAGGAAAGTATAAGAGTTTAGTTTTAAGCAGATAAGTTAAATGATTTGAGTTGAATTTTAAAGAATCACTTTGCTATGTGAAAAATAAACCATGGTGAGAAAGAGGAAGCCCTGGCAGATAAGATTGTTCTGTTCTAGGGAAAGATGATGGTGGCCTAGCCTCTGTTGACCATGGTGAGGGCGTAAGACATTGTTAGTTTCAGGATGTTTGGGGTGGTGGTGTGGATAGGTAGAGTCGATTAGAAGTGCTCAAGGCCACCAGATTTTTTTTTATCTGAGCTGTTGACTAAATATACCATTTCTGAGATAGAGATCACTGAGAGAGATACAGATCAAGGTTTCAGTTTGGGATATTTAACTCTGATGTGCCCAATAAGTATCCTAGTGGAGATGTCAAATAAACAGTTATATACAGGTCTTGAGTTTAAGGGAGAGATTGGTGCTGAAGGCATACATTTGAAAGTTATCAATATATAGTTGTTGATGGGACTGGATGATACCATCAGCAAGTGAGTATAGGCAGAGGAGAGAGGAAGTCGAAGACTAAGCTTGGGGAGCTCCAACTGTTGGAGCTCAGGAAGCAGAAGGGGAGTCAGGAAAAGAGACTGAGGGGTTGCAGGTAAGTCAGGAGAGTGTGGTGTGCTGGAACCAAGATGCAGAAAATGCTTACCGAAGGAGGGAGTGATCAACTAGTTAGTTCCACTGCTGCTGAAAATTCTATTAAGATGGAGATGGAGATTGATCATTGGATTGAGCAACATGAAGACCATTGGTGGCCTTGAAAAGAGCAGTGTGTAATTGGATTGTGTGCTATCATTTGTGGAATGCTCACCACCACTTTCAGCATGCCTGACTCTATGTTCAGAAGCCACAGAATCAAATTATGCCAGTAATTTGGTCAGGTTGACATACATAGAGGAAGCTGCGGCAAAGTACTGGATTGGCAATCAGGATACCTGAGTTCTAGTTCAACCTCTTCCCACTAATAAGCCGTGGGGCAGAGGCAAGCCATTCTGCCTCTCAAGGCCTCTGTTTCTCCTCAAGTAAAACGAGGGGGCTGGAAAAGAGAGCATTTAAATGCGTTGTGCTAAGTCAGAAAGCAGGTGTGCTTTACATTTTAAAAAAGAAGATTAGTAACAAAAAACAAGTGTCCATCTGATTTATATTCAGTGGGGAGATGCATTTGAGAAGGAACCTCCAGGGCCCTCTCACCTGTGGTGATGCCCCCCCCCACTCATCTGCTCGAATTTATGATGCTCAGAGAATCCACTCCCCAGCTTCCCTCCCTCTCTCCTTCCTCACACATACACACACAACGTCCTTGTCACCGCTATACACAGGTCTCACCCAAAGAACTGAAAACTGAAAACATGGTTGAAGTAGAAATGTCACAGTGAATGTTAGAAACCAGAAAGATCTCCAGTGTTGTTGGGTTTTTAAAAAAATTTTATTGGAGTATAGCTGATTTACAATGTTGTGTTAGTTTCAGGTGTACAGCAAAGTGAAACAGTTATACATGTACATACATCCACTCTTTTTTAGATTTTTCTCCCATATAGGTTATTATAGACTACTGAGTTAGAGTTCCCTGTGCTCTACAGGTGCTTATTAGTTATCTATTTTATATATATATATATATATATATATATATATATATATATATATATAGTAGTCTGTATATATTTAACAGCACACACGAAAGCTGTGCACGTAACTCCTTTCCCTGCATGCAAGCACCATCAGAAGATATGAATATGAAATAATTGCTCAATTGTTTTTGGTCTGCCATGAGGGGGGAATTAAAAGAATCCAGAAATCTCATTTATAAATTACATCAAATAAGCATAATGTTCTTTTCTGGAACTTCAAGGAGACCCACTTTGGTGACTTAGCTATTAATTTCCATTAAACTAAATGGAAAGTGGATAAATGAGTTGGTGTGGTTAAACCACAGAAGGAGTCTGCTTTTTTGGTGAACTGACCATTCCTGACTCCAACCATGGATGAGCTGCTAGAGAGCATCTTCCCCTCCTTGCTGGGGAAGGAAAAGTGTGGTGTGAAGGTCATTCATTTGACTGGCTACCTTCTGTGTGCCAGTTCTGTGTTAGGTGGCTTAAGTCGGTGAACTCATTTGATCCTGACTGCTTTCTGAGGTCTTATTCCCATGTTTATCGATGAAGAACAGGGTGAGAGAGATACCTTAGCTGTAGCTTTTCGGAGGTTTTGTTGCTAAAGGTAGTTTTACTTGATTGTACCTCAAACCATCTACTTCACAACTAACTCAAGGATTTCTCTTTGAGGAAAGTTGTACCTGTCCTCTCTCAGGCTCTTACAACAGTGTGCTGAAAAACCCTTCATTTATTCATTCATTTATCCATTTCCTCATTCACTCATTCAGTAAGTACTTGCTATGGGCTACAATGCTCTATTTTCTCTCCCATTAAAATTTCTTTTTTTAAAATTCCACTACAATCTGAAGGAAAAGAATATTAACTTTTCCAACTATTGTCAAAAGGTAGTTTAATTCTGCAAATGGGAGTGAGGCATGAATGCCTTTTTAAAAAGGGAAGCAAGCATTAACATATAGAAGGATAAGGTATGGCTTCTGTCCTTGGGGAAAAAAAAAGCATCCTTCTATACATACTACTGTCTTTGCTGTCGTTAAGTCTTGTTTGGGGTGATTATTATTATTTTTTTTAGAATAATGTACCTTTTCATAAAATTGTATAAAACATCATACTAAATATTCTAATATATACCAGATGCCCCCTTGGATGAGTGACCTTAAAAACAATACATATTGCATCCATGCTATTAGACTGTGTTTGATGAATTTGGGTTTATACCTTTCAAGCTGGGAGCAATGGCACAATTGGTCCGTGCTATGTCACCAGGAGTTTGCTAGTTTCTTGAGCATTGGATAATAAGAATCAAGCCCACTTCAATGGATGTTGTCTTAATTACATTCAGCAATTTAGGGCATGATCCAGGTAGGTTTGTAGTAATTGTTTCAAAAGTGTCAGTGAACTGATGCTTTTTCACCCTTGAAATTAATAGCATACTTTTACTTCAGGAAAGTGTGAGCCAGAGGCAAGTTAAGTGATTACCTCTGAAAGTTTTCACTTGGGGAAGTGGGTGGGTGCGGTGTATGGGCAGCTGACTGCAGACAGGAAATATTGGTGGGGATTGTTTGGATTCCAAGGTGCCGAATCATTTGCCACAGAATTACCAAATGTCCCCACTGGGTCCTGCATCTTTGCTTAGAGGCCTATGCTGGGACATTCCTTTAAAGCAAACATATTCTGTGTTTTCATTGAACCAAAAAATAAAACCAAGCATGACCAGAATATTTCTAGAAATGCTCTAAGACAAGCTTAATTTAGATGAGGCAAGAAATGGTGATTCAACGTATGGCTTAGTTGCCTCTGAGTCCATCATTTCACAAGGATAGAGGGCAGGAGACAGAGCATAGACAGATACCATTCTGTCCCTGGAAGAGGAGTTACCTTCCATCCTCAAGATGGAAGCTACATCCGGACCATCTTGGGAGTTCCTATGACATTTCCCCAGAATTTAGATTGCTCTTTACTACACTAAAATAGCAGCCTCATCAAAAACAAAAGTCAGCTCCCCTATTTCCTACAATACACAAACATCGTTTCAATGACTTCATTTCTCATGCAGTTGTGTTGATTGGGAACTGTAGTCACTGTTCTCACAAGCATCTGTTTGTGAGTTTTTCTTTTATGGCACTTTCATCATAAAGCTTTCTTTATCATGCTGTTGCTACTACTTGGGGATAATGAATTCTTTTGGTTGTAAAACTGACTTTGTGTTTCTTAAACTTTTTGGAATACTTATACAACATCTAACGTTGGAAAATCAAGTTTTATGCAATTTTTGACAGGCTGAATAAACTCTATCCCTCTGTTTGTCCATTTATAAAAGAGAATTTTTGGTGAAAGAGCACATGAAAGAAAGGAATCACAGGAAACTGCCTTTGCCTTTTTTTCCCTAGGCATTTGGAAAACTGAATTCTCTATATTTGACAAATCTAACTTCTCCTTCCTTAAATATCTCTCCTGTAGCAAATGAGACGTAGCATTGTGCAGAGGATAAGTGCAGAGCCTTGACCCAGATTGCTGGGATTTAATTCCAGTCTCACTTTTTGCTGGCTGCATGACCTTGGACATGTCAATTAACCTCTCCATGCTTCAGTTTATTCATCAGAAATAGAGGATAATAATAGTAACTTCATAGGATTGTTGTAAAGATTATATAAATTAATACATGTAAAGCACTTAGAACACTGCCTGGCACAGAACAAGCACTCTTAAGTATATTAGCCGTTATGTCCATCATAACTTCCCAACCTCCATTCCGTCCAGGTCATCTCTCCAAGCCTTCCACCTGCTGAGTCATTAGCACCATTGCTCAAATCATCTCTCCATCATTTGACTTCATTACAACTTTGTTATTATCACTCTGTCTTCTCTTCAACTTCAAAGCTCTTCAGAATCTAGGTGGACTCTACGTAAGAGATGTATCCCTTTGAAAAGAGGCAAAGCATGTTCATGAATCACTACATTATTTTAATGAAATAATCATAGAAGACTGAACCAAGAAGAAATTTGAGTAGAGATATAAGTGCAGTGTAGCATATTCTACCTTTGAATTCACATCACTTACTTTCAAAAGATTAATATTCACTTGCCTATTCATTCTTCAAACTTCTTATGGGCATCTGATGTGTAAGTAGTGGGCTAATTTTAAATATTATTAAGAAATATGAGACAGTGTCCTATAAGTCATCTATCAATTGGTGGCTGAGGGGGAAAAAGACTAGAAGATGATGAATCAGTTTAAGAAATGAGTAAAATGTTGGATAACATTTGCCTTTGGCTCTCCAATCCTAGGACTTACTCTGCTTTGCCTAAATTAAAAACAAAAAATACACTCTGGTTTTTTGTTGTTTTGTTTTGTTGGTTACATTAGAGTTGCTAAATCTATTTTACATTGATTAATGCCCTGAGAATAAGTGGCACTTAGACTTTTTGCAAAGTTAAAGTTAATTTATCTCCAGACTGGTTCAAGAAGTCACTTTTTAAAACTTAGCTCTGAGGTCTATTTGAGTTTTCAGACTTAATTTTAGAAAGATTGCCACTGTTCGATAAAATCACAGGGTTCATTAAAACATAATCTTCATATTAAAAACAAACAAATACCACAGTGTATCGATGGGCTGGAAAATAGGACCTCTTGAGGTCCTCAAATGGAATGCTGGAAGGATGCACTGTGGCAACTCGCAAAATCCACTTGAAGTTTTTGACTTTGAACTTCAAATTAAACTAGAATCTTTGGAGATTTGAATTGTTTTTATTCTTGGTAAAATTCTCCACCCTTATTCAAAAGAAAAAAGACACCTTAATGTCCTCCATAAAAGCTTAAAAGAATCTGGAACTTCTAATAGCTCATATTAAACATCGCAACAAATAAAATGTAAGTGAATAAGAAACAGATGTGTTACCCTCCTCTTGAAATATTAATTTTTATGAATTTTAAAATTAGGAAAGTTGGGAGAGAAAAGAGCTCGTGAGATAAATTGATCATGACTGGGCTATATTATCTTGATATCAAAATATTCTTCTCCAGTTGAACATAAAAGAACAATTTCTAATGAATTCTGAAGTTTGAATTTGCTCCAGGATCCCTAGTGTTACAACACTTAACTTATTTATAAAAGCTTTTGTAGGGCTTCCCTGGTGGCGCAGTGGTTGAGAGTCCGCCTGCCGATGCAGGGGAACCGGGTTCGCGCCCCGGTCCGGGAGGATCCCACATGCCGCGGAGCGGCTGGGCCCGTGAGCCATGGCCGCTGAGCCTGCGCGTCCGGAGCCTGTGCTCCGCAACGGGAGAGGCCACAACGGAGGGAGGCCCGCATACCACACACAGAAAAAAAAAGCTTTTGTAATGTTCTCTAAGGATGTATTCCTAGAACAAAAATGTTCTTGTTTTTTTCTAATTAACTACACATTCAGCATAGTTTGCCTTTAATCAACCTAATTGTTGATACAGAATTACCTGACTATACATGGGGACACAGCTACACAGGACTATGCATGCATAATTTTCAGCCACTGGATCCATAAGATGAAGGAAAGATATTACAATATTTTGATTTTTCCCCTGCTTTGCCAACTTTTTTTTTTTTTAATGCTGTGAGTATTTTATGAAAGTTGAACTCAGAATCTAGTTTTGTATTTCCAAGGCCACAGATGAAAAGAAAGAGCCCTCAGTGTCTATCCCATTGATCACTGAGAGGTTACGTAGAGAACAGGGAGAGTTGATCTACTTTTCAGGTCTATTGTGCTTGCTCAAATTCAGATGAGTATAGAAAACAAATTACACTATTATGTTTGTGGTTTCTATGCTCTTATGCTGGATGAGATTAACTGCTACTTTGTCATGAAGTTATAGATCAACCATAAATATACAAGAAGTCAGAAGCATAGACACCCTGGTGGTGTAGACACTAAGCAAGGTCAACAGGCCCAAGAGGAACTTAGTTCTCATAAGGGTCTTCAACCCAGTTTCCCTGGCCTTTACCCTCATGCAGTCTCCCCTTCTCAGAAATTCAGGTTTGAATTAGAGCCTTTGTGTGATAACACACACGGTCTGAATCAGTCTGGACTAAAGGAGAATGTGAAGGGTAGCAGAATATGCACCCCCAAAATATGATTGTACAAGTTCAAGATATGCCCCCCTAAAATATGCCACTTTGGCATGTTGATCATTTTGAGCTGTGGGAAAAACACCAAATGCAGGAACAGGCTTTCTCTGAACTCCCTTAACTGCCTAAAGGCAGATCCTCCAAAAAAACCTGAACTGTCATAAATCTCCTCCCTGGGAGTTTCGTCAACCAGGGAAGATTGACTCTTGTCCCAGGAGAGGAGGCTAGACGTGGACATCCACCCTGACAAACTTTGTCACAAACTATCACATCTCCCATCTACCCTTCTAAGGGCCCATTCATCTTTTCTAAAAATCATTTACTCCCCTCTAAGAGGCCTACATCCTCCCTCCCTTTGCCCTATTAAGATGGTATTTATGTCTGAATTCTAAGCCACCTTGGGGAGTTACTCATTTTCCCCTGGGCATCTCCCATGTATACATGAGGTATATGTGTTAATATACTTCTGTGTTTCTCTTGTTAATCTGTCTTTTATTACAGGGCTCTCAGCTAAGAATTCAGAATGGTAGAGGGACAATAATTTTTCCTCCCCTATTAATGTATGGGTAATCATGCCTGGAGGAGTGTGGACCACACGGCTTAACATTCCATTACTGAGGCGCCACCCTAGAGAATAACTCTCCATGTTGTCACTGCAGGCCTGTCCTCTCCCTTTTAAATTCATTTTAAGGCCCATTATGTCTATGGACATGTGGTCTCTGAGCCTCCTCTCACTGCAAATAATTACCTCTGTGAGGAATCCTCTACTGTCTGGTTCTTCCAGTCTTTCCAAACCTTACATCCTTATGCCCCAAGTATCTGGATTTTGAAGTCTTCCCCTGAATTCATTGTCCCATGATACCACCCAAACTTCATTATCTCATTGTCCAATCATAAAGTTATCCACTGGAATAAAACTATTTACAGTATCAACTGAAGCATTCCCATCTTTTTTGCCCATCTTTCACTTAGCTTTGTTTTGATGTATACTATGCCTGCTACTGAAAGAGTAAAATATAGGTATCTTACCTTTTAGATTGTTTTGTAAATTCAATCTATTATACTTAATCAAATTCTTCTGACTTAATATGTCTGTCACTTATAATCCCTCTCTTCATCTCTGCCATATTTCACCTGGCCTTAACTTTTTAATCTTATCAGTAGATAGGGACTCTGGGGGGTTCTGAGTAACATTATTCAATGATACTTGGGCTACACAATTTTATACTGGCCAAAGTGCAGGGGAAAAAGGGAGGAATCTTTTTGTCCTTTTGAGATGTTGGCCCCTTCCTTTTACATGGTGCGCGGTTAGGCATATGTGTGTGTTCACTGGGCATGTACTACGGACTGGTTAAGCATATGTGTGTATTTACTAGGCATGTACTATGGACTGTCACATAGCCCTCCAAGCACTTCCAATCCAATTAGATTCTCAACCATTTCTTCCCCTGCCCTTTCCTTTTGGAAGATGGCACGTTCTTCCTAGGCTTCTCAATTCCTGCTTGTTAATGCATGTTTGTAGGTGTAGCAAAATTCTTTGAGATTTGTTTTTATTATACTATTCATCCAGTAGCAAGATTATGACAAGAAGACCTATAAACAGCTCAGCATCCAACCACTGGAGCCTTCTCATACCTGCCAAGAGGAACCAGATTGACTTAGATCCATTGACAACACTGCCATCCCTTTCTACCGTCTTTATCTCTACATCAACTAATTGTGCAACATATTTATATAGATTTTTAGCTCCTTTAAAAATGTGATAAAACTCCCAAGACCCTATCCTTAGAAAATTTACAGGTGCACCAATAGATATCACTTTGCATATAATTTCTAGGGGATTGCTAGCCCGAGAGGGTGGGGGCAATGGATGCCTGGTGAATAATTTCTCCTTTATAAAGTAAGCACATTTTGAGAGGCATGGATTCTACCATCATCACCTCTAGCAACACAGGGACCCAGCCGAAGGAGTGATGATGTGTGGTAAGGGTGGGGGGGTGTAAGAAGGGAACTTCCGATAGAAATTCTCAATCTGTTCTTCCCCCTTCCCCCCCCCACCCACCAGCAGAGTCAGTTGTTAAATTCACAGCCAAAGCTCCTGCTGGCATTTGGTTTCCTGGTAAAGCTCAAAGGATGCACTTGGCATTTGCTGAGCATGAACAGCATACCAGCCTCTGCTGGCCAGATCAATAGATCCATAACCGTGTGAGAAATGTGAATGTATTTCTGTAGAGGGTGCAGCTGGGGGCCTGGAAAATGTCCAAGGTCAACAATAAGAAAGGAAAAGAAAAAGTGCTTAAAGAAGGAGGAGTCTGGCTTGATCTTCATCCATGTTTATCAAATACATTCCTTTCACTTTCAGGGAAAATTCTGGCCTGCAATTCTTTATTGATGAATCATTCTGACTGTAGGAGTTGATGTAATAGATAGTGACTCTTTCCTAGGAAGTCCCCCAGAGATGTATTCTGAGTATATTCTTTAATTCTCTTAAAGAAATGCCAGTCTCTGCAATGGAAGTGGCCTTCCTTTTGGTTTAATTTCTGGAGAGATCAGTTATTGTAGGGCAAAAACATTTGTTTTTTATTGATTTATTCAACAAACATATTGACTATTTACTATAGGTCAGGCTCTGAAGAATGCAACACAGCCCCTGCTCTATGGGAACTTGCAGGCTTGTGGGAGAGACACATATCACCTCTTGTCCTAGTAACTCTGAAATAAACTACCCATTCCACCAAGATAGTGTGTATGAAACCCAAGATCCTAATCATCTCTCTTGTCACAACTACTAATAAATTCTTACTAAAGCCAACATAACATATGCTTCTGCTTCCAGTACTTTTATATGATATTTGAAACAACTTTTCCTTTAACTCAGAAAATTCCAAGGTTTTTGACAGTATAAAGAGTTTTTGCAATCTAAACTTTAAGATCTAGGTTACCCTGACTGTATTGTATAAATAATGATCCCAGAGATATCTATGAATTTGAGTCACATCTCAAAGAATTGCCTACCTTCTACGCAAACAATCTCCCATGCTGAGCAGCCTGGGCCTTCTTTACTAACTACTGTCTGGACAGGAGGCTGCCATGGAAGGTCTTTTGTGGACCTGGATCTTAAATGTCATTAGAGAAATGCAAATTAAAACCACCATGAGATATCACCACATACCTTTCAGAAGGCTAAAACATAACATAGTGACAAAATTAATGCTGACAATGGTGTGGAGAAAGTGGATCACTCATACATTTTCAGTGGGAATGTTAAGCCACTCTGGAAAAAAGAATGGTAGTTTCTTAAAAATCCAAACATGCACTTACTATAGGACCTAGCATTCCTGAGCATTTATCTCAGAGAAATGATATATGCTCACACAACAACCTATACACAAATGCTCTTAGAAGCAAATGTCTATTTGTAATAGCCAAAACCTGGTAACAGCCCATAGGCCCTTCAGTGGCTGAATGGTCAATCTGAGGTCTGTCCATACCCTGGAATACTACTCAGCAATAAAAAGAAACAAACTATTGATCAATGCAACAACCTTGATCAAATTCCATGATCAATCTCTTTATGTTAAGTTAAACAAAACCAAAAACCAATCCCGAAATACCTATATTGTATGATTCCATTTATATAATAATCTTGAAAGATGAAATTATAGAAATGGAGAACAATTAGTGGTTGCTAGAGTTTAAGGAGGGGTGAGGGTGTAGGTATTAAATGGCAAGGTGAGTGGTCCTTGTGCTGATGGAAATGCTTTGTATCTTGATTCTAATAGTGTCAGCATCCAGATGGTGATATTGTAGTACAATTTTATAAGGTTTACCACTGGGGGAAACTGGGTAAAGGATACACGCAGTCTCTCTGAATGATTTCTTACAAGTGTATGTGAATCTATAGTTATCTCAAAATTAAAAGATTAATTTAAAAACTTGTGGCTTCCAGTTCTATGTATGGAAATGATATAGTGTGTTTCTTCTATGAATTTGGATCTAACTTATGAAAAGTCAAGAATTTAAAATATAACTATTGATAAAAAAATAACTCCTATATGTGGTAATTTATACTAATTAGTCCCTATTTACAAATACCTATCATAGAATTATTCATTCCACACCAGAGATGGATCAGGACTGACCTCATCCTTCCTCCTCCTATAAAGTGAAAATTCTTTTTTCCTTGTGGGATAGGGGCAGTCCCAAGCACCAGTGACAATCAGCCTTTCTCCCACAAGTCTTCTTTAAACACTTGGCTGTGCTGTCTTTTTGTCCTTGAAGAGAATGTCCTCTCCAGGCAGAGAAGTTGCCAAAAGGTATCTTTCTGGGCAAACCATTTTGACAAAAAGCTTCCCTTACTTCAGACTGACCGCAGTCCTGAGCTAAGATATTGGTTCTGGCAAGCAGATTTCAGCACCCATTTGTCTCCCTTGGCAGTCTTCCTAGTATGGGTCAATCTGCACAATCCTACATGGCAGTGCTGAATCCTACCCACAGGACCAGGACCTTTCTCCTGCTACCTGCAGAGGGAGGAAGAGTACCTGGACCCTCCTGGGAAAACAGGCCTCTTAGGCTCTCTTTCCTGTGGCAGTGTTTCCCACCTGAGTGGCAGCTTCCTCCATTTCCTGGGTTTCCATGGTGGAGATTAGGAAAGAGGTGAGAGAGGAAAACTAGCATTTATTGAACCCCTTTTATCTATGTACCTGTAGTTTTTCACAACTTGACAAACATTATGTTGCATTTTGTAATCCTTTCTTAACAGATGAGACCGCTGAGGCTCAGAGAAGTGAAATTCATTTGTTAAGGCCACCAACTAAAGAAAGCTTAGCCTTGACCTTGATGGGGTGAGGGCCAAAGAGTGTAAGACTACAATAATCAACTGGAAGGCCTTGCTGGAGGAAGGAAACTTGGGATCAGCAGGAAATAGGGTGATTCAATCCCTGACTCCTTGGTTACAGTATGGTCTCAAGCCTAAGCTAACAGATTCTGAGAACTTGAAAAAGGAACCTTGAAAGTCAAAGAAAGAAACGATAGGGTAGACCTGAAGAAAACACCTAATATAGCTGATGGACAAGAGATTAATGTTTGTGGTTGAGACATTTTTATCAGAGAAAGAATACTTCTGAGTTGGAGGCAAAATCAGGTACAATAAGGACATAAAACCTCAGCCTCTAGAGTCCTTGGAAGTGGCCAGTGTCCCAAACAGAATCTCTCCCATACTCTAAAACATTAACTCAACCATTGTGTCACCGATTTTATTTTTTAAAAATTTAGATTACCAGTGTTTCAGAGATTTTAGATTCTGGAGATGTTTAAGTATTTATTATATTTAAAAGAAATATTTATTCTCCAGGATTACTTTCCCTCATTCACAATTACTTACATCATGAGTTAAATGAGCTTTGGTAGATGCCTGGGAATCTAGCCAGCATTTGTGAGATTGCTTCTACGATAACATGCATTCCCAGTTTCCAATACCCTAGTTACAATAAAACTCTGTGAACACAATAAGTATTGTCAACTTGACTATTCAATGAACAATAGGGGAAAATACTAATAATTCAGTTTATTCTTCAAGTCTTGATTCTCCTTTCCTGAATTACAATTTTTCTCTTTTCAATTTGATGTACACCCCTTAGGTTTTGTGTTGTGTTCTAGCACCTAGTAAAACTAGAAAGTATGAATATGAAATCTTTGGTTCAAATGGTGGGTGAAGAACTTTAGTTGCAAATGTGCCTATTGTTTGAAAGGCCTTGGGAAAGTTTTCTGCCTTCTCTGGAGTAGTCTGCCTTGTACAGGCTCTTGCAGAAGCAAACTTTTAGCTTGTAGAAAGTCATTCATGTTTTGGAGTGATCCATCCATCTGTGACTAACCAGCAAAGGTGTTTTCAAAGTTTGCATTTGGATGACTGCTTTGAATGAGCTGAAAGGTAAGGGCAGGCCTAATGTCTTAGCTGTCAATTGCTTGATGGCCGAACTCAGGGCATTCTGAAGTTTAAATCCCTTTCTCTCCAACACCTTGACTGGGGCAAACATGTCACCTGGTATAGGGACAGTTGCCCCCTCAGAGTCCATCTAGGGGCAGACATCAAAGTGCACATTCTAATGTGGAACTGAACCTACAAGTGAGTTAGGTTGCATTTGTTGAGAATGTTCAAGAGTCAGGGGAGTTAGACTAATAGAGAACAAACATTCAAGAAGCACACATTGAGGACCTACTCTCGTTGTAATGGCTCAGCACATCACTTTGATTAGCACTTTACAGTTTACAATGTCTTTTAATTATACAGTAGCTCACCATGAACTTACAACAACCCTATTAGTTATGCCTGAGGGTAATGGGAATTCCCATTTTACAAAGAATTTTTATGGCTGATTAAAGCCTTTGTATGACTGATTAAAAATTTGTGTTATCTTAAAATGAAGCTGTTGCCCTGTTAGAAGAGAAAAAGAATGTGCCATACCACAAGAATAGTACCTGGGCTGTAGTAAACAGTCAGGACTCAAGGTTATAAGGATTCATGAGAACCCATCATGTCCAATGATTAGATCATCTACTTGCAAATCCAAAACTCGATTTTCCTGGTCCAAAACCTATCCAATTAAACTGGATAGCCTTGCACAAGTCACTTGAACTTGTTGGAGCTTCAGTTTTTCATCTCTAAAATGATAATAATGAAAACCACTAATTCCATATAACTGTATAAGTTATTGCATATTCATATTTTGTACAACAGATATCTTTGGAAAATCTATTATGTTCCAGATACTGTTTTCAGCGCTGAAGATTCAGTAGTGAACAACGTGCCAAAGACCCTGTGCTGGAGCTTATTATATTCTTGGGAAAGAAAATCAATTAATAAAGTAATATTTATAAAGTGGTATAAACAAATATGAAGAAAAATAAGGTCGGGAAAGGGGTTAGAGAAGGCAGTGTGGAATAGGGTATATAAATAATAGGGTGGCCAGGAAGCCCTCACTGACAAGGTAATATTTTTTGCTGAATCCTGACAAAAATATAGATCCAAGCCAAGTGTATATCTTGGGGAATAACATGACACACAGAGGAAGTGGCAAGTGCAAAGGCACTGAGGAGGCTAGTGTGGCAAAAGAAAGTTAGCGAGGAAGACAGTAGTAGGAGATGGTAACAGCCCAGACCATTAGGGCCTTACAGACTGTTATGAGGAGTTTAGACTTTATTCTGAGTGAGACGAAAAGCCATTGGAGGGTTTTGAGTTGAAGAGTGAAGCGTACTATGCTTTAAGGATTATTCTAGCTCACTGCTATATTACTATACTATAGAAATATGATGAGTTACTTATGTAACTTTAGAGGTTTTACTAGTCACACTAAGAAGTAACAATTGCAGGTAAAATTATTTGAATAATTAACCTAGTATATCAAAATATTACACTTTCAATGTGTAATAAGTATGAACTAACATCAGTGAGCCATTTTGCATTCTTTTTTCATACCAAGTCTTAGAAATCAGGCATGAATTTTCATGCATATCACAATTTGTACTACACACATTTCAAATGCTCAATAACCATATATGGCTAGTGGCTACCTTATTGGATACCACAGCTCTAGTTGCTGTGTTAAGAATTTACGGTAGTAGCCTCATACATTGCTGATGGGAATGTAAAATGGTGCAGTCACTTTAGAAAGTTGTTCAACAGTTCATTAAAAGGTTAAACATAGAGTTACCATATGACCCAGAAATTCCACTCCTAGGTATATACCTAAGAGAAGTGAAAACATATTTCCATGCAAAAACTTGTATGTGAATGTTTCTAGCAGCGCTGTTCACAATAGCTGAAAAGTGGAAACAGCCAAATGCCCGTCCGTCAAAGGATGGATAAGTAAAATATGGTATATCCATACAATGGACTATTAGCCAGAAAAAGGAATGAAGGATTGATTCCTGTTACAACCTGGATGAATGATGAAAATTTTTGGTAAGTGAAAGAAGCCAGACATACAAGACACATATGGTATGAATCCATTTATATGAAATGAACAGAGCAGGCAAACGCATAGGGACAGAAAGTAGATTAGTGGTTGCTGTGGGCTGGTGGTTGGGTGGAGTATGGGAAGTGACAGGTAGGAGGTTTCTTTATGGAGTCATGAAAATGTCCTGGAATCAGATAGTGGTTATTCTTGCAAAACTTTGAGAATATGCTCAAAGCCACTGAACTGCACACTTTAAAAGGATGAATTGTATGATATGTGAATTATATCACAATTGAAAAATAGATGTTAAGGTAAGGGGGCAGGAGTGAAGCATGGAGGTCAGTTAGGGACTATTGCAATAGTGCTGGGAAGAAATAAAGTTGGCTTGGACCAGAGTGGCAGCAGCACAGGTTGTGAGACACGGCAGGATTCTGAGCATATTTTGAAAAGTAGAGCCAGGTAATTGTCTGATGGACTTTGGTCTGAGTGTCTGGAAAGATGGAATTTCCATTACCAATATGGGGTATGATGTTGGAGAAAAAAAATGTGGTGGTTAGAAACAGAAGTTTGCTTTTGGACATAAGTTTGAGATGCTCATTAGACATTCAAACCAGGAGATCCAGTAAGCAGCTGGCTGTACAAATGAGGAGTCGGGGGAGATGAGTACTGGAAAAAGACATGTGGGCATCAACACTATATGAATGGTAAGTAAGGCCATGAGATTGGATGAAATCACCTAGCAGAAAAGAAGTGTGAAGGCTGAGTCCTGATTTACTCCCATATTTGGTGGTCAGGAAAATGAGGAAGAAGCAGCGAAAGTGACAGAGAAACAGTGACCAATTAGGTACAAGAAAAATCAAGAATGAATGATATCCTGAAAGCCACATAAGGAAAGTGTTTCAAGGACTGAATGGTCCACAGTGTCACATGCTGTTGATAGGCCAAGTAAGATGAGGACTGAGAAATGACCACTGGATACATCAACACGGAGGTCATTGGCAGCCTTGGTGTGGTCAGGGTGAAAGGAGACTGTGTTGGGTCAAGAGAGAATGGATTATTGCAAATGGAAACAGATTAAAGGGTAACAGGGTCACATTATTGTTTTAAGGTGGAAGTAATGAGTCTATTTTTATGCTGATGTAGACAATCCAGAGGGAATATTGCTGGAGGGTAATTGAAGCAATAGGTATGAAAATACTTCAAATACTTAGAAAAAATATTTTAAAATAAAAACAAATGTATATTATGTCCTTTGGAAGGATCTCCGCTTGATTCTGTTTTAGAGGAGATAGTCATAGAATGGGCAGACTCACTTGGGTCGCTCATGTACTATTTTTTTTCCTCTAAACTTTATAAACTCCCTGGGAGTGTGCTCAGAGCAAAGTAATGAGATGCAATTTAGCCCTCTAAAAAAGCAAGTGGATAGCACCATATTTCATGAGGTAGAGAAAGGAAACTAAGTGGCAGTAGATGCGCCAGACAGAAAATGGAAGCAGTGCAGAGTGCATTTGGTATACCGGTTCTCAAGATACAGATCAAAGGGCTTTCTGCCAGTGAACTCAGCTGCAACCTGAGGGCAACTCCAAGGTTGTACAGGAGATATTTTTCTCAGGGCCTAAGCATCAGGCTATTCCTGAAGATGCTGGAAACTGTTTATGCATCAAACATTTCCCGAATGATTACAAAATTGCACACCCTTTCCAAGACTCACAATAAATCAATGGCTTAGGTCAGGAAACAGCTGTAAAGTGTCTTGGATCATTTCTTTCCATTTTTCTCTCTCACTCTGTTTGTGCAGTTGGATTGAGTCAGTCTTTGATTTCACATGAAGGAACTGCACTGTTGAGCTCAAATAATAGTCAGCTACTTCCACGAAAAGCCCTGAGAATCTTCAAGGTCCCTCTGAGACTTTCCAGCAATCCCCGTACCTCTGTCACTATTTCCCAAGGGACTTCAATTCTGTAGGCTCAATCACCACCTTCTGTGATGAAATAGAGTTCATGCTCTGGAAGGAATGGCTTCCTGTATGAGGGGGCACTGACCCTCGCTGTCCTCCTTTTGTCTTTAAGTATCAATTTTCCCCTTAGAGATGTGGCTTTTAGGGGGAGTGATAATTGATTCTTCTTTAGCAACCTGTTCTAGCTATGGATATCATTTTCCTTAACATTCCTTAGTAGAGCCATGACTAGGTTGAATGTCCAAACACACTCTACTAAATACCAGGGCATAACCGAAAGGAAGTGAACTGAAATAAACCAAAGGATAGTAACCCAAAGAATTTGTGTTAGGAAACAGGGTTTTTAAAACTTTCAATCTGAGGTTCACTAAGTGATTGATGCCTCCCTATTTAACCCCCAGGCTGATCACAAGTAAACAAGGATGTCTTTAACATTTTGCTACATATAAGGATTTTGAAATCCAGACCTATGAGATCGAGATCTGGAAAGCTGCAGGAGTTCCCCCCCTCCACCTGCCTAAGAGCTACTCTTTGGGTACCACATATGTACCACCGCCAGGACCGGGTTATTTTCATTTTGTCTACACCTGGGCAAAAAGGAATTTATAAATAAGATAAACCTCCACGTGCCTATTCAAAATTCTCATGCCAGCTCTGTGAAAATCGAAACTTTCTTCTCCAATTACCACCTTGGCACCACTGTCCACACCTCCCACAAAAAATTTAGAACAAGTGGGGCAGTGAAAGGTCTCAAAGAGTCATCACTGTCCAGGTGGCTTGTGGATTCCTATTTGCCCACCATCCATACCCTGGTAGTTACCTCATATTCAGAAAGAGGTGCCTCTCTTCTTTCCCTGGGGAATGGAATGGAAGTTTTGGGTGGCAGCCATAATGGATAAGAGGGAAACTAGCTTGGAATTGGACTTGTGACTTTTGTCTGCAAACACTGCAAAAGAATAATGACCCTATTCTGCATTACTAAATTAATTTTTTCTCTGACCCTAGCACAAGTTGTAACCCCTTCCTGAGTGTAGACAACCATGCCTTGAGGCTTCAGGGTATCTGCAGATATTTTGGGAAAGAGATGGAAACAGTGAACTGGTGGTACTCTTTGGGTTCCAGCAGATGTAGCAGTACCCAGAGGGGACCTGTAATATCCAGAAGACATGGTGATTTGCAAGGAGATAGCTACAGCAGAAGAAAGACATGTTTCTTTCTATACATAGCAGAACCAAAAGTCAACTAGACTTATTCATGAGCCCATATGGACCATCCCTGGGAGTCCCAGAACTACTCTGAGAAAAAATGTTTATAGGAAGATAGAGATAAACAGCATGCAAAGAGAGAAACCAGAAAAACACTGGTCATGCTCAGAAATCTCTCTTAGCCTACAATGGATTTGAGGAAGCAGAGAGACCACTTAGGAGGTTGATGTAGTAATCAATGCGAGCGATTAGGTCGGCCTCAATTAGGGAAATTATAGAGGGATTCAGTTAATGGGATATTTTTAAACAATACTATTGAGTTAGAATTGCCACAAGTTGGTGATTGATTTGATATGGGGTGTGACTGATTAGACACGCTGGGGGAAAACGTCACTTCCAGGGTGATTTCTAAGGTCCCAGCTGGGAGGTCACAGGTGAGCAATGCCTTCCTCCCACGTTCAGCATCCTTGCAAGCTGCATGCACTCTCCGTAGATTCTGAAATGGTCTTCTCTGCATCCTTACAATTCCCAGAGGGGGCCTGCTTTGCTTCCATAAGAAGAGGAACTTTGCCCTAGGGATGGCATGGCTTGTTCTTTCAGGCAGAACTTAAGAAGCCTGTGGAGCTTCTAGTCCAATCTGAACCTTGTATAGCCATTCCATTTTCATGGCTTTTGTCTTTTCTAATTCAGCAACTAGAACCCTGAATTAAAAACAAAAAAACAAACAAACAAAAAACTAAATTCTAAAATACCTTGAGACCCAGGACCAAAGAATCCTCCTTGCCAATATTGGAGTCCTGCTCTGGTTACCCAATTCCAATATCCCTAAGTCAACCATCTGCATTCCTGGATGTTTACCGTTTTCTGCCAGTAGAGTCCCCACCTTGCTTTTCTACCCTTCCTCTGAGAGGTCTTCTGTGACCATTGTTGGCTCTTGCTGTTGCTAATCAACTGTATAACATTGTTTAGTTTTGTCAGTCTCCTGATGCCATGACATCTGTCTCTCGGTTTTTCAGCCAGTGACCTGCTATTGGTGTCTCTTCAAGTATCTTCCCACCATAAGGCTCTCTGATGTCTTAGTGGGTCCTTCCCTCTCCAAGCTGATATGACCAACCATCACTGATAGCTTAGTAGGTCCTCAGGAACTCTCCCAAAGAATTGGCCATCTGAGCTTCTTCAATTTCTATGTGGAACATAGCATCCTATATCCATATTTTCAGAGATTCAGATTCCTTTTTAAAAAATCTTAGCTAAGCAGAATAAGTGAAACTTGAGATTTGGAGATTATATTAAATATTGATCTTGGAGAATTCAGCCATTTTGATTTGTAGCAAGATTTAATAAATGACTTTTAAGACATTTGGGAAAAATATTTAAACCTCAAGATATTACAGACTTTCATAAGGAGTCATCCCTTGACTCTTTAAGGAACTGAATAAGGAATAAGTACATTAGAAATAGATCGGAGGTTCTTAACTTTGGCTGCAAAATGCGATCACCTTAAAAACATACTGATGCCTGGGTCCTGCCATCAGAGATTCTGATTAATTTCTCTGGAGATATCTAGGCATTGGAATTTTTAAAAGCTCCCCAGATGATCCTGGTGTGCAGTCAAGTTCAAGAATCATTTAATTAGATTAATGACATTTAATGGTAATTTTAAAAACATTAAATATTGTATATGTGAGTTTGAGAAATACAGAAAAACAAAAGAAAATTTCATACATCACTCAAGATAACCACTTTTAATTTTTTGTTTTATCCCATACACAGGCACTCAGGTACATATATGGTACCTGAGGTTTTAAATAATTACTAATAATGTTAAACTACATACAAGTAATAAAGTGCAAGCTCAGCTCATTGCTAAGCAGGGAGAATATCAGGAAAAATTTTAATGGAAATTAAAACCTACTATGTAAAATAATTTTTGATTTATTAGCTTGTTTGATTATTTCTACAACCTTTTGCACTGAATATTATTATCTCCACTTACAAAAGGGGTACATGCATTCAAAGAGGTTGGTTTACTGATACAAAGTGAGTAGTGGAGCTGTCTTTCAGACAGTGGACATTCCCCCACACTCTGTCAGGTCTGTGTAGGAGGGGAGAACATGGATGGAGTTACCCTGGTGTAGAGTTAACAGTCTACATTTTTGAAGGCCCAAAAACTTGAGTGTTACTCTGCTTAATGATGTTTAGACTCAGATGAGCTGACTTGTGCTAATCATATTCACAGGATACCAATGTGTAAAAATGTCAATGCATTATTTAAAAACTGTTAAATAGACCAGGGCATTTGTGTTGGCTTTTTCTCCCTTGTAAAGCATCAAAACAGGTCACCAAATTATTATCAAACATTCGCTTAGAAAACTAGATTATTTAGTGGAGACTGCCATTAAGCCACAGAAAACTGGATGCATATGTCTCCACAATAGGGAGATAACCACCATGAAATCATCGGTGTCAAGATATTCCCTTTCTGAACAGTGTGGGATCACAAATTCCTGTGCTTTGATTTTTCCCTCCTACAGAGAGAGGGCCTGCCTCTTTATCCTCACAGTTTTCTTCTCAATCATGTGAACAAGTATGTTAATTTCTCATCCTTGTTTAGGCTATGGCTCCTTTCACGTCTCAAGTCTTGGTTAGGTTTCTGGGACCTACTACTCTTCCTGCTTTGTCTAATGGGAAACCCTATTCATTGAATTAGTTGCTCAAATTGTGTCACATGTAATATCATCATCACAGTCATTTGAGGTGCTTGTTAAAAGATGTAGACTCATGAGGTGCACACCAGAAATTCTAAATTAGAATCTCTGACTTGGGGCCTGAAAACCTAGGTTTTAAGGAAATACCTAGGTGATATGCATGCAAACTATAAGATGACTTCTGCAGAAGGCTCGTCTTATTTATCATATTTGGTTGTACGGGTTTGACCCTGAGGAAATCACCTTATTTTCATAATCTAGGGTCACTTTTAAAGTGGCATCTATATACTGAGTGTAGTAATAAGTTAGCTCAAGTTAAAATGTAAGAGGCGTTATAAAATCTAGCAACTCAATTCAAGCAATGGACAAAATTAATCCAAATTCTTTAAGTAATTAAAAAAATCATTTTATAATAAAATGAAAGAGAATATTATAATGCTTTACTGAATTTTGAAAATAAAGCCCAAAGAAAAGAGAAATAAAAATAAAGATTGGACTGTATCTATAGCATCAACAATAGGAGATAAAAAGTCTTCTAGGGGTTTTGGTGGGTTTAACATCTGGTTCATGTCATAGCATGCTTGATTTGATTATCTCTGATATTTAATACTGCTGCAAAAACATGAAGGATCGAAAAATGATTATCTCTGAGGCCCCGCAAAGACAGAGAGAGAAAGCTTTATTCAAGGAAAGGGGATCAAGAGGAAAGAGACAGTCTTCTTCATGGTATGTCTAGGGCTATTTAAATGTCCTGAGACAAATGACAAAATGATCAAGTGATATTTCTGAGTCATAGGCTTTAATTTACTTAGTCCCTAAAATCCTACCTTGGAAGATGATTGTGGGAACGAAGGATGACCATCTTGAGAAACCAGCAGATATCAAGAGGTATTTATTAACTTGGCTAAGAAAGAGTTGAGTATTTGATTAAGCTTAGCCTGGAATGACCGGGCAGCTCTATGCCATTTCCCTGGATAACAGTGCAGGGAGAGAAGCCTTTATGTTACAGCAGAGCCTTGCGCTAGCTCAGATCTTCCAGACTGGTATGAGATTTCTCCTTGAGCAAGCCAGAGCACTGTCACCACCTAGTGTGTTTCCACCAATTGTGGTAGATTCGTTATTTTAAAATAAATTAGCATAGAAAAATAGACTCAAGTTTATTGGAAAGTAGGAGATTTTATTTTTTTAACTCCTATCTTAAGGAAAAACCCAAATGAACTTTTTGGGCAACCAAATATAACATGTCAGGTACTCATGGGAGCTCTGAGTTGTTAAGATAGACTAAAGTCTGATCAACTCCGGTGAGAAATATATCTAGAACATTTTTTTAAAGCATAGCAGAATAAAGGCTGAGTGGCTGCCTGTATTCTCTCTTATATATCAGTATCTCAACTTTGCATTACAACCTAAATTACTTGGGTCTTGGAGTATCTTAGCAGGTTCTCAAGGGATTCTTAGAACATATTTATGCTGCAGTCCACTGCACAAATTCAGACAGGGGTGGGGGAAGTTTCTGTGATGAGGTGGGATGGTTAAGATCTAGAATAACTCCTTGACTCCAAAATAGGTAATAGCATCTTCAGTCATTGTGAAATCTCCTTTTCCCAGGTGGACAAATCAACCACCAGATCTGCAAGTTGGATGCCACCCAGCAGCCCCCCTACCCGCCACTTTCTCTATAGATGACCAGGAGTCTCAAGTGGATTGGGGACCCAGTATTGGGGAATGCAAAGGGAAACAGTGTAAAGTTTACCAAGTAATTTCTACACGGTCACTTTCACTGCTGCACAAGAGCCTCTCTAGAATTTTTAAATCAATTCCACATATTTTAGGTCATTTTAGAGCTGAAGATTGCTAATTCTTCGAGTTATAGGACTATATCAGGAGTCACTGCACCAGACCTTAGACCAGGTGCCTGGGGACACAAACAGAGGAGCTCTCTTCAGGATACCAGGGAGCACCAAGGCCCCACCTCATTCAAATGTCTCTCCAACTTCTCTGGCCTACGTTAGCATCTTCAGATGAACCCCAAGACTGCTCCCAAATTTCGGGATATGTTTACGACTGTGGAACGTTACAGAAAGCCAAATGGTAGCGTGGTTCTTATAGATTATGTAAAGTAAGGAGATCCTTAGTTTAGCTTTGGAAATACACACCAAGCCCAGAAGAAGTCAGAGTTGGCTTAATAAAAACAATGACCTTAGCAATTTCATCATTTTCATTTTTATCACTTTCTGTTTTGTTGGGGCAAGAAACTCTAGTTGGTCCATTTTGATCCTTGATCTCTCAGTTTAATCCAATCCTAGGTCTGTTTAGTCAAATAATCAGTTGATATTGATTTAAATGAAATGACAGGTGGTTTTGAGGATTCAGGATATTGCCTCTGAGGTTATTTCCTCTGCATGTGTGTAATGTATGTGTTGTCTGTTCTATACCCACCAGCGTGGCCCAGGGCAGAGACAGAGACTGTAAGAGAAAGAATACGGCTCTGTGTAAACAGGCAGGGCCAATGCAAACACAGCAAGTCAATTGCAATCCTATGTGACCTAAGTCCTTTTTTGTAAAAGTTCAAACATCAGTAGAATTATTTTCAAATGAAAATATTGACTCATTTAAACAACCATATAGATACTTTTAATTTCCTGCCCATATTCCTAAGACAATCTATTCAAAACAATATTAAAAGCATTGCTTTGAATTATATCATGCTTTCAAACATTTCTTGTGTTTGGAAGGTAAGAGTAGATTCAGCTATATCTGCAACGAGGACGTATTAGCATCCTCACCTTCATCAGAAACTGTAAAAAATAAGTTGTCAACATTTTGTACTGTTTAGGACATTAGAGTGCTTAGTTAGTGGTTTAACTTCAAATAAATTTAAAAGCAATACATAGTGGATGTCTTTGCAAAGAGGGATGGAAATGCAGCCAGAGAGAGGCAGAGAGAAGCAAGTAGCATAGTAATGTCTTATTCCTTGTCTGAATGTTGGATACACAGTAATACATTATATTACCTTAAATCACACTGTGTATCTGAAATAGTTAATGGCAATTCTTTAAGTACTTCACAGCCTGTAAAGGCTTCATGCCCTTCTGCATAGACAAGAAAGAGTCTGAAATATATTTGTACCCATTTTTAAAGTGATTGTTTATCAGATCCTTAGTTTCCTCTACCTGTCCGCTCTTTCCCAAAAGGAGACCTACCTACATTTTGAGAGTTTCTATACATTACTGAGCCCTAGAGAGCAGGACTGAAATCGTTTATTTTGGTTTTTTTTTTTCTTTTTTTCCACTTAAAAAGTTTGTTGTCTTTTAACTTATAGCTTCCATGGAAATACTCTCAGATTATTTATTTCAGAAAATTTTCATGGATTTTATAAAATTGCAGTAGGCCGTTCAGAATAAAAGGGAAGCCAATTTTTAAAAACCTCACATTTTTAGTGTGACACTGAAGATGCTCTGTGATCTCTTAGCTGCCACTGCAAACTCTCTTTACCTATATCCACATGGCAACATACTGTATTCACATCTACAAATCAGCAAATTCCTAATGCTCTCCTCATCATCTTCCTTCCTGTTACTGCCTCAGACCTTCTCATCCAACTGCCGAATATTAGATTTTTTTTCTCACCTTCCCCGCACATCTTACAAAACATTGATCGCCAGCCGGTCATCACTACACTTGACCCACCTTCTCTCACTGACATCCGTGAGGATTAATTAAGCCTGAGGAGTGTCAAGGAAGTGGGAGGGAAAGGTATTCGGATAATACTTTAATTTGCATTCCTTTTTAATAGAGGAAAGTTTACCAAGCATTTAGCCCATTAGACATATCAATTTGCTCTTTATATAGGTGTCCCGAGAGCAAGATGGTATCCGCTCAGAGGTTGGTCCTTTCATTTCAGGAGTAACCTCCACTTCTGAAGTCATAGGCCCCAAGAACAATGACCAAGGTCACCCTCCACAGCCTGGCTGTGCTTTTGTTTGAGAAGAGATAGCCCTTCAATGCTGAGAAACCCAGCTTCCAGGAACTCCAGGCCTCAGCCCAGGCACCGTCTTTCACGTAGCCCTGCAGAGAACAATTGTGTGAAGCACGGTGACCTCAGAAGCCCAAAGCCTTGCAGTCTATTTATGAATGCAGTGTGCTCTGAAAATGGTCTCAGGATGAGGAAGCCCTATCAGAGCTCGATTTAGCTCCCACTCTGCCTGTGTGAGCATCCTATGAGAAAATAAATATAAATATAGCAACAACCTATGCAAAGGTAGAAGACCAGTTGCATTTGTACTTCTGAGGGCAAAAACGAGAGCTCTCCAGAGAAGTTTTAGCCAGACGAGTAGAATTCTGTGGGCATTTGTCACTGAGTTAGATTATCAAGTTGCCTTTTATGACCTCTTACATGAGGAAGGTGAAAATCTAGCCAATGAATTCTCAGTGTATGTAAGTAAACACATCACATTGACTATGAGGATAAATAATATCATTCGTCTTTGAAATACGTTGGTCTCCTACTTCCAGAGTAATCTAAATAGATTAAAATGACCTTTTTCCTAGCAGTTCATCCCTTTTGGTTTAAGGCACCTTATCATCTTGTTTGTGGGAATTAGGCCTGGTCTGAAAACACCCTCATCAGGCTTTGTATGACTGACCTGCTGTGACGTATCCATGTTAGTAATAATAACAGAGGAGGGTCATCCCTCCATCTTGGCCATGTCAGTCACCAGGCAGAAAGAGAATAAGCACCCCTTGCATAATGCAGCAGCTAATGCAGAAGGGTGCAGGACCCCAGGTTCCCTGGCTTGAAACCTGCTGCAGTTTTTTTTCCTTCTACATGGACTATGTATTTCCCTTTACAAAGGGTTCCATGCTGCTTAAGATTTAGAGTTCCTTTCATGAAGTGTCACATGCTTAGGTTGAGGCACATGCTAATTTAATTAAAATGTCATAAAACACATGTATCATCCACTTTAACTGGCCTTTCAGTGGGGAGACCATGGCATTTAGTAGCAGTTGCAGGTCGCGGTAACAGGCCAGGTGAAGGTGGGGAGAAGGCTGGGAGTGTAAAACACTGCAACTCTACTGAGAAGTGACACAGCAGCGTGAAGCGGGAGCCCCAAAGGAAGTCACCGTGTTGAACCGATAATTCTTTTGGTTCAAATAAAATAAATAAATAATCAATAAAAGACCCAAAACTTTAAGCACAAGAGTTGCTCGTTGTAATCTGTAATGACCAATCTGGCAGTCCCTAAAGAACAAAAAACAAAATCATGAATATGCATATCAGGGGTATCTCAGTCTAGCCATTGGTATAATCACTCAAGCCTATGTTAATTTTAAGAATTACATATGGATGTATTTTTAAATATCTGTATACGTATATCATATATATGTTTAAATATATATATTTCAGTTTGAAAATGTGAGTCACATGCTAGCTATTGAAAGACATTTGCAAAGATAGTACAAATAATCTTGAAGCAATTCTCTGGAAAGATCTTAAGACTTGCTTTGAACTCTTCTGTGTTCAAATAAAACAAAACTCTATTCCATCTTCATGTCCTCTGGAAAGGATACAGGATAAGCTTTACAGATATCATATATATATATATATATATATATATATATATATATATATATATAATTTTTTTAAAATGTATTTTCCACCCAGTACTAGTAGGAGGATCAGCTGCTTACCCTTTGTAACTATGGGCTGGTGACAGTTTCTCTCCAGAGTCATAAATTTATACACAATGAGAATAAATAGGCCTTGCCCTTTTCCTTCTTAGTCTTTACCTACAGATATGGAGTCCGTATTCCAGGCAATGGAACCAGGTGTGAAACAATATAGTTCATAATACAATAGCTCTTTAAAAACAAAGCTTTGCAAGTGGCATGGAGGAAATGACATCACTTTTAGACTGAACAAGGGTCTTAATGTTTCATAGGTCATAGGAATATAAGTTGCTTACCTTGATAGAATACATATTATCATAAAGTAATCTTTAGGGTAGGGCTAGGGTAAGGCTAACTTAAGAAGGGATGACGAAAAAACAACCTTTTAATCTTTTTTTTTCGTTCTGCATAATTATTCTGATGATTTTAAAAGTGATTGATGACAATGGCTCACTGATTATCTGAGAAATGTACCTGTCTATAACTTTAAGGAATTAGAAATGCATGAGTTTTTTAAAAGTCAAGGAGAGAATTCAGAACTGTTAAACTGAAAATGATAAAAAGCACTTTCATCAAATTATATTTTACCTAGGGGAATATATTTCAAGTCATATACAAGATTCTGACTGATAAGTTGATGGATATGTCTGAACTCCACAAAGGAACACAAATTCGAGGGGAAAAATGTGTTCTGAGGAGGAGGAAAGAGCTTTATTTAAAAGGCAATGAAATAGATGTTCAAAAACTGTGTGTTCCTGGGGACTAGGAAAGAACAAATTCTCTAACTAGGGCCAAGGATTGGTGTGAAACATGCAGGTAGAGTGAGGTGCAAGCACAGAGACAGGTTTACAGACTTGTATATAAGGAGAGTCTCCATCTGCAGCCCGAAGGAGGGGAGCAGTCACTTTGTGGTCTGACATGTAAGAATAGTATTCTATTCTGCAGCTGTCTCTGGATTACTTAGTATTTTGATACCACAGCTCATGTCTGTAAACAAAAAATGAAATGTCAAATTCACCAAAGTTCCATCAAGAGATTCACTGTAAAGTTCCCAAATCCAGCAGCTTAATTATGAGCTCCATCTTGACAGCAAATGTCCGGATGTGACAATATTGGCTGAATATGATGCGTGATAACTGAACACAGTTTAGGAAGTCTAATACAACAGCCTTGACCACCAGACCTAGCGAGTCTAAAGGCAGTTGTGACATAAAGCTTATTTCAAACCAATGAATAGGGTCGTACACTTAAGTATAATCAGGATCCTATATCAATCTTTTATCACTGCGTATGTTCAGCTAAGCCTATTATCAGCTGCCTGAAACATCTCAAAAATGGGAGCTGTGTGTGTTTCATAATTTTTGTTCCAGAATACACTTCAGACCATATTTAGAGAAGATGGGTTTTCATGTACACATGGGTACAAACACATGATCTTCCTGGGTAAAGGGGTATAGCATTGTTCATCTTTGGGTTTCTGTTATTGCTCCTAGCACAATGACCTGCCTTAAATAAATATTTATTAAATGAATAAAATATAGCACTTCCCTTATACATTACCCCATTAACATCATTAGAAGTGATTTTTATTTTAATGTCAAGGAGCTAGACATGTATTTCCAGTTATAATTTTTCATACCACATAGTGGAGAGCACTGAACTCAGATTCAGGTAGAGATGTGTTCAGTTTCTGCTCCTCTTTATTAGCTAGACAATATCCAGGAAAGTTATGATAATTTTAGAGACTCTACTTCCTCAGCTGGAAGGCAGGGAAGAAAAACTGACCCGGCTTATTTCATAAGGCTCTTATGAGGATTGACTGAGATACATGCACGCGTGGTGTAAAATATATAACCCGTATCAGGGTGCATCTTAATAACATTTAGCAGTCACCTCACCCTTCCAGCCTGCTATCTATCCTTATCATTTTTCTCACATTTTATTTACAAGACCTTTTCCTTTTTCAGCCAGGAACAAACAGAGACTATTCAACAGGGCTTTCACAGAAGGAATATTACAGCTTTTGAAAGGCATTTCTCATTATATTGAAAGCTTTAATTTTGAAGAGAAATTCACGTTTGCCAACCAAGGAAACATGTAGTCTATTATGTGCAAACAATATGAAAATGATTGTTTGCAAGTCTTTTTGGACCTAATTCTAAGGATTGCCAAGAAAATGGAAAGAAGAAAATGAAATCTATGAGCGGCTCCAAACCTGTGCTTTACCTCAACCCACCTGCTCTGCAAGCACCAAAGTTTGAAGTTGGTTTCTAAATTAAGAACACAGTTTCCTAGAGGTTCTAAATTTGGGAGAAGGAGATTTCCCTTGTCTTGAAATACACCCTTTCCGGTGCGCTCTGCAGAAACCCAGTTGGGAGTTTTCCTAAAACCAAGTAAACAACCTCAATTCCTTTGCTGTTATCTTAAATTTGAACTGAGATCAGTAGCTTTGGAAAAAGCATTGGTAATTTGACATGAGCAGGGAAGTCTTCCAATGCTGTATTTGGAGAATAACGCCCCACTTCTCCTCTGCTTTCCTCACCTTGTACTTTCCTTAATGACCTCACACACTATGTTATAAAGGTGTTTTTTTTGTTTTTTTTTTTTTTCTGTCTCCCTGCTATAAACTCAGTGTGAAGAGAGTCCTTATGTTTTTATCTTTAGGCCTCCTGGCCTTAGCATGGGTTTGACACAAGGTACATGATAGATAAGTATCTGGTTGAATGGATGAGTAAGTAAATTGGATGCATGTGTATGTGAATTTATATTCAAACACAGAGTGAAATGAATTTATCAGAAGATCAGATCATACCTATTTACCCAAGCTGTTGAATAACAGAATGTTGGAAATATGGTATAGTGATTAAGAGCACAGCTTTGGAGTAGGATAGAATTAGGTGCCAAGCCAGTTCTGCCCCTTTACCTGGCTATGTGATTTGAGCAAGTTATTCACCCCTCTGTAATAATTACAATTATTAACATCTCTTACAGCCTCATTCTCCTTATCTGTAAAGTATGCGATGGGTATAAAGATTGAAAGAGGTAAAGCATACAAAGTATTTAGCAGGGGTCTGGTAATGCAACAAGTCCTGGATAAATTGTAACTCTTTTCATTAGAATGGTAGTTGTGGTAGGGACATAAAGAATGTTTTAATAATTGTTTTCCAAAAAAGACTTTTAACCACTAGAAGCACTATACTTTTTTGTTTTAGGTATTGTCTTCCTTCATAAAACTTTTCATTCAATCCTATCAAAGCTAAGTTTTCCTTCTGGCAAATTGTTCCATTTCCAGTTTACCCTAATGGATGAATTCTTTTCTTCTCTTTATGATAAATTAAGTAGGGGCAGCTGATAGCCATAGACCACTCTAACTTCCTTTGGAAATTACTTCATTGATTTCTGAAATGACAAAGGACCTGTAATGTACCTATAAATATGCTCATTAAGTCACCAATTGCTCATGGCAGCACAGGAAATCTCAATAAACTGTCCAGGCATCTTCCTCCCCCAAATACACATTTTCCTGAGAGCATTCAGCCTAGACCCATTATCATAAGTACAGCTGGAGCTGGAGTCATGAATCAGAGAACAACTTTCCAGTTCCTCTTCCTCTGCGAGTTCCTTTAGTGGGCAGGCTTTCAGGCTGACGTGACAGGTTAGAAATAAGAGCATTTGCATAAAATGAAATAATTTGTCACGAATCCACTTTTCTGTTACATGATCAGAGAGAGTCTGGACTCTAAAAAGAGTGTCTCTTGAACCACAGAGGGCTCTGGTGAGAAGGTGGTACCTAAAGATTCAGAGAATTAAAGAATAATTTCTTAGCTTCAGGTACTTCATTTGAAGGCATTTCACTATGGTTCATGTACTCTGCTACTTGGGGGTCTGCTCATAAGGTCCGCACAGTGAAGCAAACAACCAGGATATGGGAATGACAATGGTGGCTCCATTGCATGTCAATTAGCTCCCAGATGCCTGCACAATAGCCAAGAGAGTTTTAACATCCCTCCCTGGAGCAGGGCCATCTTCAGATCATTGTATCAAAAGTCTGGTGGATATACCCTTTGTGAAATCATACTTAGTGAAAATTTAAACTCAATCAAGCCCTGATCTGGTTGGGGGGAGCTTAATGGTAAAATTCATTCATTTTCCGTTCTTCCTATTGTCTCTGTTTCCTTCTCACCCCATACTGGCTATACTTCCCTTTTGGGTTTTATTAATGTTTCTGAGACTGTTTCAATTTGTTTCTCCTCAAATCCTCCAAGACCTACAGTTTCACAGGTTAGGTGTTTAAATAACATATTTAATGTTATGTGGGAGATCATGCAGACACAGCAGCATCGGAGCAGACACTAGTCTCCATGGCCTGAAAAACAAATTCATTCATGCCTTCTGTTCCTTTGGAACCATCCAGCACACCTAGCTGGCAGCCACAGATCACGCTTTCACCGGAATGAATGTCACAAGAAAACACAGTTCACGTGCCAATGGCAGGTAATTCGACCCAAGTACAGAATAATCTCCTTCTGATACCTTAGATTTACTTTTTATGTGCTCTATTTGAACTTTTAATCGTCCAACAGAAGCAGTAACTACTACCCAACATCATTCTTTGCTTTGCAGTTTGGGAAGGCACCAGTACTCAAGGATTACCTGAGGGGTGCATATTAAACTCCTGTTTTCAATTTCTTAAATGGGGACCCATTACCTCTCCATTGTTCTTGGCTTTTACGAGAGGAAAAGAGGCAAAAGCAACCTAACCCTGTTCAGACCAGCGGCACAGTGTGAAGAAAAAGAAAATCTCCTGAATAGGGCTTGTTCAAGTCTCTTTAATGGCACACTAGTTATATATGACCCTGACGGCAGCTTTGGTGTCACTTTCTTTAGAAAAATTATCAAGCGTTTATCCCTGGGGTTTACGTTGTTTCTTGTGGAGAGAATCCATCAAGTGTCTGCAGTGACTCTAAAGCTGCTCCCCTTGAACCTGCCCTAAGCTGAGCCAGAGTTTGTCATTAACTGCAGGCAGTTACTGAGCCATTAGAACGAATCAGAACCTTAAGTGGGGGGGTTTTCATCCTCCTCATTGCTGCTTTTCTCCCTGAAGTTCTGTGTTCTTCTATTTGATGCTTCTGTCAATTCTCCTGCATTGGGATTAGGTCTAAAGCTTCTTTATTGATCAGTTACTATAAAATTTCCTTCATGGCAGGCTATGTATATGTATTTTTATGACAGGAAAATTTGGTGAAGACCACCTACTTTTTCAAATAGGATGAAAATCGATCTCTCCTGGTTTTGCCTCCTGCCATCAAAAACATCCACCTCTCTGGGTAGCTTCCTACCTCTTTCCTGCTGCAATTTAAAAGCAGGGCCAGAGTTTGTAGTGAGATTGTTTAATCGTTATAGTATCCTTAGTTAGCTCTTGATGGTAAGGAATAACCTGTACTTTCATATTTCAAAAACAATTTCAGAAAGTAGCATTTTTCTTGAGAGCTGAACAATAAAATGGTTTTATATTGACAAATTTTGGCTAGAAAGTTTTCTAAAGTATATTGTGCACCTGACTTCCTTCTTGAACAAACTAGTCTGTGCATATTTTCAACTTTTTAATGACTTAAGTAATCATCATAGACTTTGATTATACTCCTCTGCCATAGACATACTGAGGCCTTGGGAACTCTGGAGCTGTTTGTGGTTATTTGCCCTTATATCAGTGGTCCCATACTGCTAGACTTTTACAATCTTTTGTCTGGCTTTTGTAAACTGTCTTCTCTATTGCTTTTATTCTTTGCTCCCACCTCTTGATATGCTCTGCGGATCTCTAAGAGCCCCCAACTAACAAAATATATGAACTCTGGTGCGTGAACATTAAGGCACATATTTTGACTACCTTGTGCCTGAAGAACATTAGATTCCGTTGTTCCACACACCATTATGATATATGTTACTCTGGCATTGAAAGGTATCTTTCAAATGAATTAGTCAAAATGGTGGGACCTCAAGTTTTGTTTACGATGTGACTTCAAATGAGTAGAGCGTAACATACAGAAAAGCAAACGGGTATTGCCTGTAATGATAAACCCAGATGGATTAGAATTAAAATTTTATCTTTTCTTAAACTTTATATAAGAACTAAGGTCAGGACTTTTTTTTTTTTTTGTGGTATGCGGGCCTCCCTCCGTTGCGGCCTCTCCCGTTGCGGAGCACAGGCTCCGGACGCGCAGGCTCCGGACGCGCAGGCTCAGCGGCCATGGCCCACGGGCCCAGCCGCTCCGCGGCATGTGGCATCCTCCCAGACCGGGGCGCGAACCCGGTTCCCCTGCATCGGCAGGCGGACGCGCAACCACTGCGCCACCAGGGAAGCCCTAAGGTCAGGATTTTTATGTTAAAAATGCAGATTCCTGGATACTCTCCAAGCCTTCTGGGTCAGAATTTCCAAAGGTAGAGTTCTAGATTTTTAAATAAGCGACCACGGTAACTCTGGCACACAAAAAATTAATTTGGGACCATGCTCTGCATAATATCGATGACAGTTTACCATCATAATAATTATGACTGTGCATTGAAGCATAGAGACACTAGTTACAAGAAAATTCCAACTGATAAATAATCAAATTTCTTATCATCAAGCTTCCATTTAGAAAAGTTCTGGGAAATAGAAAATCTATCTCAGGGTCAAAATATTTTTAGTAGGCGTTTTTACTCTCAAGGCTCCAAATGGGCTGCAGAGTGAAGCTCTTAGAAGCACATGCAAACAATATTATATACTGTATGCACTTTTCAAGGAAGAAAGTTGATAACCAAGTTTTTGTTTAGAGCTGAGAAAACGAAGGCAAAGGGAGATTAAGGAACTTGCCTTTAGTTGTTAAGGAATGAGTCATTATTTCCCTGAGTAGCTGAGAAACTTCTTAGCTGGATAGAACTAGGATCCCAAAGATAGGTGTGTCTGATTCCAAAACTGTGCTGTTTTCCACTCAAGCACAGGGCCTCTTAAGTTGCTTTAAGTGCTTCCTTTCATTATTCTTGGAGAACCTGCCTGATTTTGCCATGAGGCTGTGCTTCGCATGGCCCTGATCATTCTTTACCAGCTTTGTTCACTGTCTGACAGGTCAACCCTCTCTTAATCGTTTAATCACAATGTAATCAAGCTCTTTCTTACCATTGCTCTGGTTCTCTCTCCTATTTGATCTCATTTTGTTTCCTGTTATTGCTAACTCAGTTTCTCCAAGATTATCAGATAACAACCACAGCAGACATATTAAGTGTGTTGGGGGCAGCCCACTTCTCCATCGGTCCATGCCCTTTTCTTTCAGCTTATCTGGAATAGCATCTGAAGCAGCTAAGAAACTTAAACTGCCATCTGAGTAAAGCCAACTTGATTTCTGCCTAGCAACAGGAAGCAGGCTCTCTTGCCAATGGCAATGTTTGTTTATCTCACTCAAGTGCCTACTCATTTAAGAGACAAGCCTCTTGGTTGAGTCACTATTATTTTTTACTATAATTGTTTCTCTTGTACTCATCAAAGATGGGCCCTTTTTAACAAGTGGGTTTTTTTTTTCTCTCCACATAACTCGGTATTATTCTCAATCTTTAGCAAGTGTTAGAGCTTTCCAACTACCTAAAGCCTAAGAACAGCCAAGGGGAGAGAGAAGAAATGAGAGATGTTACTAGAGGATCCTGCAGTGGCAGGGAAGAGACAGACATCTGGAAACCTTGTGAGACCACCAGCTCCTACTTTTGTTCAGTGCAATAAATATTTTTTTTTAGGCATCTGCTGTGTGCCATGTGCATGGCTAGGAGCTAGGGGTACAGAAGTGAATAGAAAATAATGTATGTCTTCACAAAGCTCAGTGTTGAATTAAGGAGACAGAGGCACAGAGATATCACGGTGGCTGCAGTTGTACATGCATTAGGGACACTCCTGGTAATGAAGAGTAGAAACAGCTGGTATCTTGGAAGATGAAAGAAGCAACCACTCCTTTTGGCCAATCTTGGGTTTTCTTCTCACTCATCACCATCCAGAGTTAGGTACATTTGACAGTCTGCTCTAGGAAAAAAAAAATAATTCACATGGGACGGTTAAATTTCCAAAGGGCTTGAGGCCTTTAACCATCTAGAGTTGCTCCTCTAAAGAGGCTGAGAGTGCATCAATCTATCATTGAAATCTGTTAGCAACATGCCGTCCAGACTAGAGGAATTGGAAATTAATCTCTTCCAGAAATCTCATGATTTGAAACTCTGTCCATGGTTGAAATCAGAACTGACTCCAGAGATTAATATTCCTGGGAATATATATGATACAATGAAAAGAAAGAGCACAGATCTCTGGCCAGACTGAAATTTTTCCCTGAAATGCGTTGTTGGATTAGCTGGCTCCTTGCTGTTCAGATTTTCTTCCCAAAATATATTGGAGTCATTGCTTCAAATGTTTTATATTCAGATTTGGCCAGAGTTATATTATTAAACTAGTTGGATTAACTTTAACCAATTTAAATGCAATTGAGCAAGTAAATAAAATGAATCATATACAAGTTAGTTAACATTGCATTTAAAATGAAATGATATGAAATAAAATACATTTTTTGAATAATGTTTTTGCAAAGCCTACTACAAAAGAGTTTAATAAACTCTATACCTTCCTTTTTGAGAGGATCTCAAAATAAAACATGTTTAAAACCCCCAAATTTATATTTCCTGTTATAAGTATCAGTCTTCCTTTCTTTATTGATTCATTTTGAATTCATATAAAAAATAACTACCAGGTAATGGGTTCAACTCTGGGTGCTAGAATATAGATGTGAATAGCGTGGGCCGCCTACCTTCTATGAACTCAGTGGTAGTAGGGAAGGTAGACTTGCAAACAAACACGTACAAGGTACTGCAATTGTTGCTGTAAAAGTGTAATGTATGGAGTATTTCAGGAGTTCAGAATGGGAAGCGCCTACTTGTCAGAAGGAGATATGGGCAGAGATGACAATGGACTAGGGCTTTGAGTGTTAAGTACAAAGGAATTTGATATGATGGGTCCACATTATCTATCAAGGAAAAGAGAATAAAAAATGTTATAACTTTAAACATTTGAAAATAATTTTTGTATAGTATGATTAACTAGCATGTTCCACTTCATCAGATTGGAATACAAAATAAAGAGACATTTATTTTGAAGTTTAAACATTTATGATTCTGGTTCCTCTACTTTGTCAAAATGGCAGAAGTCTTGCAGGATTTCTCTTCTGGAGCAACGTCTGGCAATCCCTGAGGAATTCTCACAATAAATAGCAAGTGATATTTACTGAGCTCTTATTCACTACGTGCCAGGCATGGTTCCAGGAACTGGGGGCAGAGATGATGACCTGCTTTCACAGAGCTTGCTTTCCAGTTAGGAGAAATAGCCAATAACCCAACAAACCAACAGACTAACCAATAAACAAACATCAAATAAATAAATGGCAAGGAAAATGTAAGCACTAAGCCAGAATTTTGTTTGGGTGATGTGATGAGCAGTGACAAGGTAGTCAGGGCAGGGCTTTCTGAGGGCAGAGGGTATTTGAGCTGAAGTCTGAGTGATCAGAAGGAAAGCCCTGTTGGCTGGAGTGCATGAGTGAGGCTGAAAGAGAGGGAGAGAGCAGGGACAGGTCCTGTGGTGCCTGGTGGCAATTTGAGTTTTAGACCTCTCTTGATGGGAAATCACTGGAGCTCCGTACGTAGGGAAGTGGCATGATTTGATTAATAGCTTTAAGGATTCGTCTATATGTAGAATGGATTGCAGCCGCAAGATTGGAAGTAAGGTGAGCAGTGAAGAGCTATGATACTGATCCAGGTGAGACTCAAAGGGGACTTGCAAAGTGTGGACCCATGAAGATGTGTTTGGGTAATGGTATTGATTAGACCTGGATAAAGTATGGGAGGGGGACTGAAAATGACTTGTAGATTATCCCATCAATCCCATGCCACTATTATGGCTCTAGAACTCTGTGGTCCCAGAGATTTCCAGATCACCTCATGCAGTAAGGCAAATGGCTTTTCCTGGATACATCCTCTCTCAGTACCAACTTGCTCCTAGAACAGAAGCTATCTTCACCTTTAACAATCCAAATGCCCAGCTATGCTGTTGAACATGTTTTTACTGAAAGTTTGGAATTTCAACACTGTTAATGTCAGGCTCGGAGTTTCTGTCCGAAGACCAGGTGGTAGGTATAGCTTTCTCTCCTGGGCCAAAAGGAAATCTTTGTTCTCATACTATAGAGTCTAGAAACCCCACACTCCCACACAATCCCCCTCTTCTGCCCATCGTAGGTGACATTTCCTCTGCCCTTAGCCCTGGATGATTAATAGGGATAAATCATTTCCTTGCATGAGAATCTTACATGTCCATCTACAATATACAGTTAGACCTTCTCTACCCAGAAGAAGCAATTGTAATAGTGGAACCAAAACCTTGATGATTTATCTTAACTTTGTGTAGGGTACTGACATTCTAATTTTACATACATATTTGGGGAAAACTTGTATCTAATAATAAACTCCAATTTTCATTACAAAATGAAACATTTAATATATTATTCTGCAACATCTGTATATAGGTTTATGGTTACTTTGTTAGATTCTCAAAGAACAATGGGTAGGAATTAGCTTTATTTTACACTTTTGACTAAATCAAGTTTTTATTTAATGGTTTTCTCAATGAATGTTTGGCTTGTTTTAGAACAGAGATTCTTCTCTAAAAATAATTGGTTTTCAATCCAGAAACCATTTGTAACAGCACTTTTATTTGACAATTTTCCATAAATAAAACAATGAAGAAATTAAAAATTACTCTTCGATTGCTCCTCCTTTTATGATCATTACCTGTGTGTACTGGCTGATTCACCATTTAAAAAAGTTTTCAAAGGAATCTTATAACAACATTCAGCCAGACAATATTCTTCACACATACATTCCGTGTATCACTTTTACCTCAGGTATGTTTCCATCAATGGCTCCATGAGCTACCTCATGACTTAATCTAAGTCTTTATCCAATTTCAAAGTTTGAGATCATGTGGAAACACAGATAACATATCCCCGGAGGGTTTTCTGGATTTCTGTGTCATCCATTTATACTTCTTTCTGATTCTCAGGCACATTTATTTCCTCTGACCTATGCTTCCTCTTGCTTTACTGGCAGTTAAAGCAAGATGCTGTTTCCTACCTGAGAAGCCATCAAGGAAACTCACCTATTTATTCTTTCTTTTTTCTCTGTTTCTTTTTTAATTTTTATTTTATATTGGATCATAGTTGATTAACAATGTTTTGTTAGTTTCAAATGTACAGCAAAGTGACTCAGTTATACGTATACACGTATCTATTCTTTTTCATATTCTTTTCTCATTTAGGTTATTATAGAATATTGAACAGCATTCCCTGTGCTATACAGTAGGTCCTTGTTGTTACCTATTTTAAATATATCAGTGTGTACATGTCAATCCCAGACTTCCAATCTACAGTACCAGTTCTTCTAGATTCTGGCTTTGAATCCTGACTCAAACTATCTGACCTTACCTTTTTCTTTTCAGTATAAGTGTTCCATTATCCCTCCCATCCTTCCCAACACTAGGGACTCATTTAAACATCTGATTTCTAGCAGAAAATAACTTACTTTCCTCAAAGCCCAGAGCTTCGTTTGTACAACAAAGATTGATAGAATTGTTTCTCTAGCTTGGTGGAAAATTTTTTTCTCTAGCGAGTTGATGTGATGTTTACTACAGCTCTCTGCTACCCCAGTAGTCCTATTTTATATATGAATCACATATAAAGACACCCAAGATAGGGATTCTACCCACATTTTCCACGATGATTTCTTAAAATCTCCCTCATCTTTCAGCACAGAATACCACATGCAAGAGGACCTCTATTTTGCCCCCTATTTAAAACAGAGAAAAATCTAATTTATTCTATTGAAACTAATTGCCTCTGTTAATTTTTGATGATACATGTTTATTTAAATTTAAAAATGGAAAGACAGAATATAATATTCTGGGAAATTTTTATTTTTTTGGTTATATTTTATTTTTTTTAATTTAAAAAATATTTTATTGGAGTATAGTTTGATTTACAATGTTGTGTTAGTTTCAGGTGTACAGCAAAGTGAATCAGTTAGACATATACATATATCCACTCTTTTTTTAGATTCTTTTCCCATATAGGCCATTACAGAGTACTGAGTAGAGTTCCCTGTGCTATACAGTAGTTTCTTATTAGTTATCTATTTTATATACAGTAATGTATATATATCAGTCCCAATCTTCCAATTTATCCCTCCCCACCTTATCCCCCGGTAACCATAAGTTTGTTTTCTACATCTGTGACTGTACTTCTGTTTCGTAAATAAGTTCATTTGTACCCTTTTTTTAGATTCCACATATAAGTGATATCATATGATATTTGTCTTTCTCTGTTTAACTTACTTCACTCAGTATGACAACCTCTAGGTCCATCCATGTTGCTGTAAATGGCATTATTTTATCTTTTTATGGCTAAGTAATATTTCATTGTATATATGTACCACATCTTCTTTATCCATTCTTCTGTTGATGGACATTTAGGTTGTTTCCATGTCCTGGCTATTGTAAATAGTGCTGCCTAGCCACCATATTTGGGGAAAATTTTAAATCCCACCATTTTCTCCCAAGCACTTTCCCATCTTTCTCTGGTTTAATTTGTCCTTCTACCTTCAGTGTCTCAATTGATGTTATACAGATACCATATTTCTGTCAGAGCAAACTTTCCTCGGGGAGAATCATTACCATCCAACTTCATGGGTCTCTGTAATAAAGTGAGTAGCCAGGTGAAGAGCCGAAAGAATCATAGCACACCTGTAGCACTGAGTCAACAAAATGAGAAGCTGTGTCCATTGTGGCCCAGCCAGCTCTGGCTTACACACTTTTCCTCTGTCTAAATGGATGAGATGAGGCAGTTGTGACTGCAAAGCCAGGAAGTGGTAGGGTAAAAAGCACTCATGCATATGTTTTACTCTCATAGACCGACAACTCCACATATTCACTCCAACATCTGGATAAGAACAGAAATCTTGGAATATTTTCCATTTCCAAGAGAAGATTCTAGGGTCATTCAGCTAATCAAAGCCATACTTTGATGTCAGGTACAAAGGGATGATGCCTCTAACTTTTTTCTAGTCTGCCAGAGTTCTGAATTTGGAAAGTCCAGTGATGCCAATCTATGGGCTCAATAATCTGAGGGGGCTTGGGGGACTTAGAATTAGCAAATTATTTTTAAATGTTTCATTGCCTTCCTTTTCCCAGGCAAAATAGAATTACAAACACAGACACAAATCTTTCCACGTCATCAAACCTAACTCATAAGTAGAAATTCTCTGGTATTCTAACCCTAAAGATTTTAGATTCTAAAGATACTTGGATAGCTCTAAAGTTTCGTTAACATAATTCACGGCAATCTATAATCAAGTCAGTTGAAGTTATATTTAACTGCACTAATACTGTCACCCTCAAAATTCATAATGAGTTTTCCATAGACTTATGTGCAGACATAATCCTTTAAACTCTTCTGCATATTACACAGGATAATACCATGATTAAATGATGTAAAAAGGAATTTGAATTTTGGTGCATGATATAGTCACCTCTTCTTTATAACAGCTAATTTTTAATTTGCATGTAGAAAAATCAGGCTACCTGGAACCTTCCAGATTCCCTAGAATTAGCTAAGTGCAAAGTGTATTCATCAGTTCTAAATTGGCTTTCCCTTGGACTTTCCCTCCCCAACTCAAAAATAAATATCCTAAAGAACAAATTCTGATGCCAGTGTTTTTCTAGTTTTATAACACATTTAGTAGCATACCAAAATGGATTGAAGACTTCACTGAGAGTCATTATCAAAGATGACTGGAAGGATAAATCAGATTTCAAAGGAGTGATGCTTGCTTTATTTTGTAAAGCTCAGGTCTGTAATCCATGGTATTCCAATTAAGCTACACTATCAATGCAGTCCAGAAAAGTTTTCCCCAGACTTGATATAAAAACTGAAATCTAGCTGAGGTCCTCTCCCCTAGAGAAGGTGTTCCATGACAAAGGGTTGAGCAGAAGAGGAGTTGGATACGGAGGGAATGGGCGCGGTTAGCATCATTTGGAATCGAATCTAGGGGATTTGGTCCTCTCTGGGTCTATCACGTGTGATGGTAGGATACGGGCTGGGCCAAGGCTGTGGGGCCTTGTTTGGACGAAGTGAGAATATTCATAGATGGATTGCTATGGATTACTACTGTGGTCCCCCCAGACTCTCAAAAATACATCTGTGACAAAGAAGTCCACTTTTCTCCCAATTCAGAGGAGCAGAGAAATGTCGGAGAAAGAGATGATTAATATACATTGCCTTCCACTAAAATTCTTCCAAGTCCAGGAGGCTCTCTGTGTGTGGTCTTGCAGAAAAAAGACAGTATGGTTGCATTTAAGAGTCAAAAAGGTTAATGGTGGTCAGATCAACAGTCTGGGAGACAAGAAACAACACATACGATTGGATGGGATTCAAGCAGATCTCAATATTCTCATCACAGATGGTGAATAATAAAGGGAACATGAAAAAACAGGAATTTGGATTCAGTTCAGATGATCTCAAAGGTTAAACGCCTGGATAGTGTTAACTCTCTAACTTAAAGATACTTTCTCATAAAACTTCAGGAACATTTTTCCCTTTAACATTAGCAGAAATACCATATTTCCTGAGTTGTCTCTCTTAACTCATTTAGGCCTGGGTCCAGAAGGTAAGACAGGTCATCTCTTCAGCTCTGTAGGCCTTTGATCAAGGTCCACAGTTCAAAAACGGCCTTTGTTCTGCTTGTCTCTTAGGGCCTGGTAGTGCCTTGGCTAGTGGCTGGGTGGCTTGAATATGGCTTCTCCTGCCCTTTCTGTCTTTAATGCCATCCCAGGCTGGGCTAGGCATGTACTAATAGAGCTGCTGGGTTTCACCGCAGGAAGTGGGTACCTTTTCGGGGAGAGTGAGGTGAGGCCCATGTCTAATTTGTTTAATAGGTTGTAAACAGCTTTGGGATATTTCAGGATGAAAGGCTGCATTTAAAGGTAAGATGTTATTATAAAGAGTGGTAATAATAGTAATAACAGTCATTAGTGTTCTAATAAAATACAAACAAAGGAAATAAGAACATATATCTTTAATAATCTGATGTTAACACAACAAACCAAACAAAATAAATAAGTGAAACCAGCTTTTTGTGTCTTCGGAATTGACGATGACTTGCCCAGTGAATATATGTACATCTTTGCAGGACGATATGTGAAAACTATCATGTGTGATAAGGAATTTAAAAAATAACCAAATGGTTCCTATATTCCTTCAGTACATTTGAATCTAACTTCAGCATTTACTAAAAGAAAATAGCAACTTGGCTGGGTATACTGTGTAAACCTACGTGCTGTCAATTGCCAAGAAAAAATAAAGTACTTCCTCCCTTCTAGCCAGTTCTTCCTCTCCTTATGGGGAAAAAAAGAAAAGGTCGGGAGGGGTTCTATGAGCACATGGATTGTAGCTGATCACCTTCTCTTGCAAGTACTTCTAATTAATGTGGTTTTAGGAAATTCAAATTTTCTTTGGTTAGACAGGGAATTAGCAAAGAGTTTCTAAATCTAGAGGTGTGTGCATAAGGCAATGTAGGGTATCCAGGTAGATAGAAACTGCCCCATTGAAATATTCTCAAATGATGATAAAGATAAGCTAATAATAACAACTTGTGCTTACCATAAATTAAGGGGCGTTTCCAACCCTCAAGTTTCCTTCCGCTGACAAATAGGTATTTGAGCGTGTGAGCGAGTGTGTGTGTGTGTGTGTGTGTGTGTGTGTGTGTGTGTGTGTGTGTGTTTTCTCTCATCTGTGTTGACCAGATACTCCGACGAACATTACCAACAGGAAATGCAGGGCATGGATGTCTGGAGGTGATTTGCTGGCATTAGACGGAGCAAACCTTTGAAAAGCAGGAACCTCTTCCTGGAAGTAAGCGGATGGGAAATGCCCTGCTTCTTAGTTAGTCTGTTTGTGAAGGGCTGTCTTTGAAACGTCTAAGGGTTGAGATTTTCTCCTGGGAGAAAGGATTTAGACAAAGCAAGGCTTGATTCATGGTATAATCTTGCTCCAGAAAGGAATTAGAAATTAATTTCTTCTCATAGATGAATGGTTTGGCTCACAGCTAGATGTATATATAAGGTGATGATGTGGATTTGCTGTGTCTATTGTAATGGGATTTTCCCTCTGCTTTAGACAGATGCCTTTATATGTTAAGGAACTACTTACCAAGAGAATAGAGATCAGTATATCAATTATGCTTATAAGTTCATATATTCATTATTCACACAATAAACATTTCTTGAATGCTTAATATAAGGCAGTTGTGTTACTTCAAAATGATATAGGTGTGCATAATTCTAAGCCATTCCCTATGTGAAATATGCTACGATTATCATACTGGTAACTGTGACACATGAAGAAGCTGGATTCTAGGAAGAAAGTAGACAATTTGTGGCTAATATTTCTGAGTGATGTCTATGTTACTGTCACTGTGTTGTGTCCCTTTCTATACATTATCTTGTTAATCCTCATTTAATAGTAGACCATTATTATTTTATTTCAGAAATGTGGAAATAAGTCTTAGGTTGTTATCAGTTTGCTGCGGCTGCCATAACAAAGTCCGCAGACTGGGTGGCTTACACAATAGAAATGTATTTTCTCCCAGTTCCGGAGTTCCCCATTATAGAAAAGTGCCCAGTTTGTCAAGGGGTGAGAACTGTTTCCCTGTACCTTGTGGGTCTTAGCTATGAAAAGTGGACACCCACAGAAAGTTCTCCACTCACACTTTTCTCATCTGGCTCTGGGGACCTTCCTGTAAGTAAAACTGGCCAGACCACGTGCTGGCCGATCAGGGTGTGCCTGGTCATGCTTGAATCCTCAAAGGGAATACAGCGCAATCTGTGAGCCTTTCGATCACCAGAAAATAACTAACTTCACTCGAAGTGTTTAATGAATGGAGGGAGGTGCCTACTTACTTTCTCGTATGTTCTACTGTAGCAGATGAGTTTAATCGCTTCATGCAGTAGGAGGCTTTGAGCGGGGATTGCACTCAGGTAAAGCCTGGAGGGAAAAATATACAGATAGGTGTGCATGTTAGAACTGTGGCTGCAGGTCTCCCGGGGTCGCCGCGTGTATTCACATGGTACTGTTCAGTCTGAAGAGCACCGTTGTAGGGGTGATCTCACCCGTGCACAGCAATAAGCTCTGGGCCTAGGCAGGGTGGGCGCTCTGTGCTGTTATTGCTACTCCTGCTTTGCATAGGAGGAAGCTGAGGCTCAGCTGGAGAGAGTGACCTTCCAAATCCTACAGCAGCAGGTGCCGAAGCAGATTGAAACCCAGGCCTTCTGATTCCTACTCTTCTACTCCAGCCATTCCCAGCTTCTTCTACTCCAATGCATCACCCTCTGCTTTGCAAAGACAAGTTTCCTGTCGTAACCATGCTAAGCAGTATGGGAACGTGACCTACCTAGAAGGAGGTCTTCTCTCCGCCTCAGGACCACTCATCTCTAACCTGCCAGGGGGCTGACACCTTCCCGTGTCAGGTCTCAGTGTCAAGATTACTTTCTTAGAGAGTGTGTCAGTGACCCTCCTCTCAAAAGGAGATTCCCACTCCCACCCAGTCATGTTTTATCACATCGTCCTGTTTGTTTCCTTTATGGTACCTGATATATTTTTGTAATTACCTTGTTGTGTGTTTGTTTACCTGTTTGTGATCTCTCTCCTCCATGACACAGCAGCTTCACCCGGAGAGGGAGCTGGGGAACCCTGCTGGCCGCTTGCGCTAAGCGCCCACAGCAGAGTCCGTGCACAGCAGGTGCTCAAGACCCACACCAGCCAGGGAAGCAGGACAAGCGCTACTACATAGAGTCATCCTAAGGCTCACAAAGTGGAAAGGAGGCGTCTTTCACATCCTGGATGAATCTCTTACTCTCTATTTGATCCTGAGAGACTCGTTTTAACCTCTGCTATGGGCTGAATTATGTCCTCCCAACCCCTAAGTTCATATGTTGAAGTCCTTACACCCAGTACCTCAGAGTGTGACTATATTTGGACACAGGGTCTTTAAAGAGGTAACTAAGTTAAAATGAGGTCATTAGGGTAGCCCTAATCCAATATAAGCAGTGTCCTAATGAGAAGAGGAAATTTGGACACAGACACGTACGCAGGGAAGACAATGTGAAGATACAGCCAGAAGAGGGCCCATCTAAAAGCCCAAGAGAGTTCTCAGAAGAAACTAACTCTGCCAATACTTTGATCTCAGACTTCTAGCCTCCAGAACTGTGAGAAAATACATTTCTGTTGCTTAAGCTACACAGTCTGTGGACTTTGTTATGGCAGCCCTACCAAATTGATACCACCTCTCTAAGACTTATTTCTTCATCTCTAAAATTAAAAAAAAAAAAGGTCACTACTATTAAATGAGGCTTAATGAGATAACATATAGAAAGGGACATAACAGTGACAGTAACGTAGACATCACTCAGAAATGCTAGCCACAAATTGTCTACTTTCTTCCTAGAATCCAACTCCTTCATATGTCATAGTTATTAGTATGATAAACGTAGCAGATTTCACATAGGAGATGGTTTAGAATTATGCACGCCTATATCATTGTGCAGTAACACAATGACTGCTTTATATTAAGTATTCAAGAAATGTCTGTCTCTCTGAGGGGAGAGACTGAGGTCATAGGCTCTTTCCAGCCTCCCCGCCTTTGTGCAGGCTGTTCCTTGCGTTTGGAATGCTCTTTCCCCAAATCTTTGCGTGACTGGTTTCTTCTCATCATTCTCTTCCCACCTCAAATAGCACTCATTAGAGAAGCCTTCTCTGACCACCCGGTTTACCTCCCCCGACCCAAATCACTTTCTACCATTCCCACTTCCTCTATTGTATTCACAGCACTTATCGCTCTGGATGTATTGCAAATATTTATTCCTTTATTGTCTTTTTTACCCCGTGAGACACCACACTCCATGAGAGCTGGGAGCCTGATGTATTCATCTCTCTCTCCGAGTGCTTGGGTCAAAAGAGTTGGTCATTAAATAGCCAACAAATCAAAAAAGAGATGACTGGATGTGAGAGACTTCTTCCCATAAAGCTGAGTCCTGGGGAAGGGGTTGATTCTGTGAACTGTACAGTATGACTTAAATCATATTCTGGCCTTGGCCTCCAGGGACTTGGTGAGAGCAGAATTTCTGAGGTGATATAGGAGAATAATAGATAAAAGAGGAAAGCCAGGTAGACGTGGATTCCCAACCCAGCTTTGCAACTAACTGGGATGCTCCACTGGGGAAGGCACTCAAGCTCTCCAAGCATCACTCTCAGCAAAAAAGACTGGAAATAATGCTGCCACTCTTTAGAACTGTTGGAAAGATTCATTGAAGTAATGTTTTCAAAGCACACGGCAAATAGAAGCTCAATAAATGGCGTCAATTATTTTTAAGAGAGAAACTAAAAGGGCAAGCCACTCCTCCCTGTGTTTTGACCTAACAGAAGGAGTTTAAGGTAAGTGTAAAAACTTAAGAGCCATGCTGACAGTTTAATGTAAAGAGCTAGTGAGTCTTACCCCATCTGGAAAATGTAGACTAGATTTCTGATGCCCTGAGCCCTGAGGGTCCTTCTTTTTTTTCCCCCATTATATAAGACTATTTTATTTTTATTTTGAAGAACATGCTAAACTATGTACAGTTGTATTAGTACACACAGTTAAGCCTATGAGGACAGAAACAATTTGTTGAAATATTTTTAAAAATTATTATTTTAATTGCATATAGTTGATTTACAATATTAGTTTCAGGTGTAAAACCTAGTGAGTTGATATTTTTATAGATTGTACTCTATTTAAAGTTATATCCTGAGGGTCCTTCTTGATTTTCTGTTGACCTCCCTTAGGCCACAGTGAATCCTACATCTGAAAGCCACAATGATTCTTTTATCTGCAGAATCATCTTCACACTGATGAAAATTTCCCGATTTTAAGAAGCAAGTTATTGAAATAGTTTGATATTTAATTACTCAATATTAATATCATAGGAAGAGGGCTTTAAAAGAGCCCCAAGGCACATTTCAGTGGCATCAGTCACTGTCAGTGCCAAGCTGCTGTGACATTTCTCATCTGTAACTTGAGGGAGGGAGAGAACTCACAATGCATCTGGTGCTGATTTATGCTGATTTCAGCAGGCCTACCGGATGTGTTCAGGATGTGTGCAGGTGTTCCTTAGGCTCTATTCTTTTTTTTTTTTTTTTTTTTTGCGGTACGCGGGCCTCTCACTGCCGTGGCCTCTCCTGTTGTGTAGCACAGGCTACGGACGCACAGGCTCAGCAGCCACGGCTCACAGGCCCAGCCGCTCCGCGGCATGTGGGATCTTCCCAGACCGGGGCATGAACCCGTGTCCCCTGCATCG
>NC_041221.1:61828475-61878182 GCF_002837175.3 Physeter macrocephalus
CCTCTGTCATGGCCTCTCCCGTTGCGGAGCACAGGCTCCGGACGCGCAGGCTCAGCGGCCATGGCTCACGGGCCCAGCCGCTCCGCGGCATGTGGGATCCTCCCAGACCGGGGCGCAAACCCGGTTCCCCTGCATTGGCAGGCGGACGCGCAACCACTGCGCCACCAGGGAAGCCCCCAGGCTCTATTCTTATGACATGTTTGCTGAGTGATGATAAGTCATCATTTTCCCATGAAAGGCTGCCTAGTCCTTTCTCAGAATTCTGAATCATGCCAGGCTTGGGGCCATTTTCCCAGCAGGTACAGTCACCTGAGAAAGATAAAGGACCATGAGCATCCTCTCCCCATAGCCTCTTCCTTTCCTAGATAATCCCAAGGAAAAACACCAGGAGCCAAGTTTATAAGAGTAAATACCAAAGTGGACCAGGATATTCATTAGGGCTCAGCACATACCAAGGGAATGATTAATACGGTTCTTGAATTTAGTTCCTGCAACTAAATTGCAGCCTTTGCCCTGCCTTGTCTGAAGAGTGAAGTCTGATTGTCCATTTCTCCACAGAGGTCACTGGACTGTTCTGAAGAACTGTGGGCTCCCCATCTTCAGGAACTTTCCAGACAGCCTCTTTCTTACCCTCTCTCCTCCTTCCCCAAGGAGCAATTCTGTAGATTCTGATGGATGATGCTTTTCTTTTCTGTAAAGCACTTGAGTAAGAACAGAAAGGAAAAGTTGCTTTGCCATCTCCCTCTGGAAGTAAAGAGATTTGAGACAAAAATATCTGGGTCTTGTATCCAACATCCCACGCCTCCACCATTCTGCCCGTGGATTACTTCCAACCAAATGCACTCCTTGCCTTCCATCTTGCATCTAGTCTTTTGAAAGCAAATTTTATAATGTCACTTTTTTTTTTTGCGGTACGCGGGCCTCTCACTGCTGTGGCCTCCCCCGTTGCGGAGCACAGGCTCCGGACGCACAGGCCCAGAGGCCATGGCTCACGGGCCCAGCCGCTCCGCGGCATGTGGGATCCTCCCCGACCGGGGCACGAACCCGTGTCTCCTGCATCGGCAGGAGGACTCTCAACCACTGTGCCACCAGGGAAGCCCCTATAATGTCACTTTCTTAAACCTCTCACTCACTACCTATCATCCCCCAAAGGTCAGATGTCATCATTTGGCTAACAGGTGTCTTCCTAATCTAGGCCCTCCCTATCCTGTAGAGCCTACTTCGCCTCCTTACAGCCCAACCACAGAACTGGCCGTGTGTTCTGTTTCTGGCCCTTGTATGTGCTGCTGCTAATATCTACTGCAGTGATTCTCAACCCTGGAGAGTCTTTTGAGATACCATGTCCCAGACAAACTGCTTGGAAATCTCTGGGGATGGACTCGGAAGTCTTCTCAGGCGACTTTAAAGTGCAGCCAGTGTTGAAAGCCACCAGGCCAGATGCTCAGCTCTGGCTGCATGTTGAAGTCACAAGGGGGTACTTTTAAAGTCCCAGGGCTCCGCCCACACTCAGGCCCATTACATCTGAATCTCCAAGCACGGGCCTCAGGCATCACTATTTTTTTCTGAAATCTCCCTAGGTGCTTGCAATTTTGAGAAGCGCTGTCCTCAAGGGTGCTTTCCTATAATCCCTGGGTAACTTTTACTCATTCCTTAGGTCTCAGTGTGGATGGAACTTTCTGAGAAGCCTTCCCTGAGCCAGGTGCTCACATAATACCCTCGTGCAGTGAGGACTCGGCACCACTCCCCATCAGGCAGTGAGCCTCTCAAGGGCGAGGACAGTGTGGGAGCTCTCAGCGTCTAGGACAGGGCCTGTCATCCTAAGTGTGCAGCCACCAACAGTGCTTCCTCTGTGCTGGCAGCACCAAAGGGTTTCTGTCCTCATGGACTTCCCAGTGCTCTCCCAAAATTCTCCATTCGCCCATCCTTTCAGGAGACAAAATGTGGCAGCAAAGTACCCCTCTGCCCCAGAAGCATGGTACAGACGCCCAGGAGCTCGAGCATAGCCCTGTTCAGCTCCTAGTTTTACAGGGACATCCTCCAACAGAAGGAGCTCCTATGAAGAATATTTCCAGTCCTAAGAACTGTGTCCTTATGCTGTTAGGTCTCCAAATTAAAAAAATTAAAACTGAGGACACTAGTAAGGAGAATGCCCAAAGGCTAATTTTCAGAGAAGATTCTGGACATACTTGTTTCAATTTAAATCATTACTGTGAACAGAGGCAGGCTTCATCTGGAAGGTTCTAAATGCAACCTGTGAACAGCTGACTGAAGGAGACACGGTTGGAGTCATGCGTGATGTTCTCTAGGATGACCATGGCAAGAGGACACTGAGTAGAAGAGTCTCAGAGGAATTGTTTATATGTCATTACTTTTTGCATAAAGTCTCTCAGGACTTTGATTTACGCACTTAAGATTCCTAGAAAAACCTCACTCTTGACCCCAGTGTTCTTTTGGTTTCTATCCTTCCTTGAATTGTACCATCTGTTTAAGAAGTTCTATTTGCCATGATTACATCTGTTTTACTCTTATGTAGTTCTCGGTGACACCACATTAGTCACTCTAGGTAAACAGTTCTCCATATAGGTCACCATGGAATAAGTTATCTGTTTGGTATCAGAGAACAAAGTACCATTCCTAGGATGTGTTTCAAAGGTAGCTGAGATCCTTTCATCCTAGGTCTTGGGCATCACAGCTTAAGGTTTACCCACCTTATTGATCTTAATTTCCCTGCTTCCCTGCCTTTAACCCGGACAGGTTTTGAAAAGAGTGAGGCTTCTCTCAGCAGAAGCTTTATCTTCCTATTCCAGCTTCTCTCCCTCCTTCTCTCCATGACTTTGACTTCTCCTATGGTTACACCTTTTTGCCCACATCATCCACTGTATCAAGACGTGCAAACAATAGAACTTTCTGTGATGATGGAAATACACACGTGTATCTACATATATTTTAATATATAGCCACATGTCACTATTGATCACTTGAAATGTAACGAGTAAAACCAAAGAAATATGTTTTTATTTTTAGTTAATCCCAATTTAAATAACCACATGTGGCTAGTGGCTACAGTCTTGAACAACACAGCTCTATTTATGAGGTTTCTGCAGGCTACGTCTAGAAACTAGGAAGGAACTCTCATAGGTCCATGTGACCTAGGTGCCTGCAATCAGACTGAGACCCCCTCCCCTATCATTTTGCCCCTTGGAGGAGAGGGTTGAAAGTAAAAAATAGCGAACTTTTCCTCTTAGTTGCCCCTCTTTTTATTTCCTTATTAGGTGGATTAACAGCTCTTACTTAATGCATTCTTCTTGGCACCTAGATGCATATATTACCTAAGATAGTCACAGCAGCCCTAAAAGGCAGTTATTATCCACATTTTATAGACAAGGCTCGGAAGGGTAAATATTGCAGAGTTAATAAGCCACAGACTTGGGATTTAAAACAAGGTCTACCATAAAGAAATCCTGTCTTCTCACTGTCTCCCCTCTCCAGCCTATGACACATCCATCTTTGGGATTATTTGTCGCCATGGCACATTCAGAACACTGCCTGCTACCAAGTCATCCTGACTTCTTGGTCTGATTATCTATGATTCCTTTCACAGCTTTCCTCTGCTCTACATTTTTAATTCCTAGATTTATTCTTTCTCTTATATTTTTCCCATAAAAGGCCACCTTCTATTCAGTTCTCCTGGTTTCACTGTCCTGCACCCCTATCCAGCTGGCATCATATGTGCTAAGCTATTCTGGGTCACACAGCATTTCCTTACTATGTTTCCTATATGATTAAGCAGTGCACAGCTGAGCTTTCAGTGCTGCTCCACAGATTCCTGTCTTAGTTTCCTAAGTCCGTATTTATACTTGAACACTGACAACTCCAACTATTTTATATAGTCTCTTCCTAAAACTCACCAGTACCTCCTTAAGGAGATGAGATGCCTTTTTAAAGGGCGGAGTCTTTTTTTTTTTTTTTTTTTGCTATCAACTTGCAAGACGCTTATTTAAAAAAATCCAATGGATATTCACGTTCAACTCACCCTCACAATTCATCAATGTGTTATTCTTTCCCATTTTGCTAGTGAAGAAACAGAGGCTCAGAATGATCTATTCAATTTGTAGCAAACATATCAGGAAATCAGAAGGGGGTCCAAAAATAGAAGCTAGTTCAATGTGCAGCCTAAAATTAAGGCACGATACCCAAAACATTGGAGAGTCACCCCTTCCTAACAAAATCAAGTGTATTTATTTCCAAGCGGTTCTTGGAAATGAAAATAGGCAAAACTGGAAATACTATTTCAGACCACACACTCAGCCTCCTTCTCACAATAACCTGGCACTGGAGATTTCTCAAGACTAAAGTAGCTCTTCTCTTTAAGTACACAGTCTGCAGAGGGCAATGAGTTAGGGGTAGAAACGGCAGCGAACTCTTTTTTTCCTAAGTGTGGCTGGATTTCTGAAAATACTCTGACAGCAGCATAAGAACAGTATCTCCATGCATGGATTAACCTAGGGTTCTAGCAACACGAGCAGTCTATAATAGCGGGTAAATGTATTTAATAAGTGGGATTGGGAAAGGTTTGATTTAAGCCAGTTCACTTATCTTAGAGGTCTTTGTGGGCAGTTTTTTCCAGACAGCTTACCCTTGGTAAAGTCTGAGTTATCTTCCTAAGTCAAAGAGTACTTTAGAGTACCGGAAGTCAACAACATTATCTTCTAAGGTTTCTTCATTGTTTGCGTGAAGCAAACTTCCATTATACTACATACTTTAAATGGAACTTCCTTTTAAATCCTCATTGGATTTTTTTATTACCCTATTGCAAGGTCAACAACAGCTATCCCAGCAGGGGAAAACATGGTCCAGTTTTGCAAAGCAACAAGAGCAATGTTATATAAATGTAGATCCAGGAATTATTCTCAGCATAACTCATCACTGCTCATGAAGAAAACTTAGAAGGATATGGAAGGGCATTGGTATGTCCAACATCAGAATCCAGGTCCTAGTCTGAAAAGAGAATGGAGAGAGGCTCAGTGGGTCAGTAACAGGAACAAAATATGAAGGCTTTTAAAAATAATGTTAATAAAGGTGTAAACAAATAGCAGTAAGCTACTGTATTGGTTTCCTAGGGCTGCCCTAACAAATTATCACAAACTGGTTTCTTAAAATAACAGAAATGTATTCTCTTATAGTTCTGGCGACTATAAGTCTGAAATCAAGGTGTCAGCAGCACTGGTTCCTTCTGGAAGTTCTAGGGGAGAATCTATTCTACGGCTCCGTCCTAGCATCTGGTGGTTGCCAGCAAGACTAGGCATTCCTTGGTGTATCTCTGCCTCACTACAGTCCTTAAATGGCATGCCAGTTCCCAATGGCCTTCTTTCCTGTGTGTCTCTGTTTTCACATGGCTTTCTTTTAAGGACCTGTCGTTCAGATTTAGACCCCTCCTTAAGCCGTCATGACTTCATCTTAATTTAACTAATTACAGCTGAAGAGATGCTTATTCCAAATAAGATCACATTCTGAAATTCCAAGTAGGCATGAATTTTGGAGGACACTATTCTATCAGTACAACCACTATAGGCATTATCAGTATCCCCTGACCTCAGATCTCTATAGAGAGACTCATGGCACAGTGGAGGTACTTGAATTGGGAACCTGGAGCCTGCTTATGCTACAAGCTTGCTCTGGTGCTGGACTTCACTGCACCTTTGTCATTCACACATAAATGATAAATGAAGGGGTTAGAAGAGTTCAGAAGCCCTTATCCTGGGAACCTTGAATGGGCTTCAAGGCCTCCGTTAATCTGCTAAAATTGTATGCACATCATTGCATCTGTTGTGCTTACACTTTCTTTAAAATAGAATTTCCCTGTCTTTCCTGAGGTTCCCCAAGGGATCTTAGACCCGAAAGGCTGAGAACAATTGTATCAAATCATCTATAAAGTCCACCAGAACATTCTGATTTCTGGGCATTTTTTTTTTTTTTTTTTTTTTTTTTGCGGTACGCGGGCCTCTCACCGTTGCGGCCTCTCCCGTTGCGGAGCACAGGCTCCGGACGCGCAGGCTCAGCGGCCATGGCTCACGGGCCCAGCCGCTCCGCGGCATGTGGGATCTTCCCGGACCGGGGCACGAAGCCGTGTCCCCTGCATCGGCAGGCGGACTCCCAACCACTGCGCCACCAGGGAAGTCTGAGCATATTTTTGATCTGTTGTTGTGGTTCCTCAGTCGTATGATACATTCAGAGTTTCTGGATGTGTGTTAAAAGTACAGCCTTTACTATTATTTTATTTTGAAATGTTTCTGGTTCATTCATTTCTAATCTGCCTGTTTCCACGTAACCCACAGGTGGATCATTTTCTCATTTTTTATGCAATAGAAAATGTAAATGAAACTCAGAACTGGGAGAAAACAGACTAATGTCAGCATGGGGGGTGGTGGGGGGGAGAAACACAGCTGAACGGCTTTACAGCTAGACATGCAGTGTTTGGTATCAAAGAATTTAGAACGGAGCTGGTGAAAGGAAGCAAGTAGGGGAGGGGGTAAGGCTGGAGGCTACGTTGTGGGAATTGGAGCTTTATAGTACGATAGAACCCATTTCCCCTTTCAGAGTCTGGAGTGTTATTCGTCCCACATTTTAGTGTCTCCCTAGTAAATAACAACTTCCTACTTATTAACGATAATTCCTTTTAATGGCAACTCTCATCACGCAATCTGTACTGTGTTTTAAAAGAACACACTCCCTCTGTTTTCCCTCCGCACACTTTATGCACATCCACGTGCAACAGAGCTATTCAGGAACCATAGATAATATGTTGATAGATCACCTGGTCTCCTTTTAGTTTCCCCTCCTTTTTTTTTTTTTTTTTTTCATCTGCCTGATTTTTATTTCTTCATCTTTTTGGAGCTTTCCCACAAATGGATGAGTGAGAGGAGGGAAACGGATTCTAGTCTACTGACTGTATTGCTACTTTTCTGTTATTTGAAAAAAATGTGGCCCTGAGGAACGATTTTAGTTATATATGCTTTTTCTTGTCCTGTTACCACAGAAAATCAAATTAATCTTTTAAATTGCTACAATATAGAATTGAAAATTCACCTTTACTCTGGAAGGCTGGGTTTAAAATCACAAGTTAAAAAAAAATAGACTTTTTTTTTCTTCATGGTAGTTTGTGATTGATTTTCTTAATTTAAGCTTCATTTCCATTTCTATGAATATAGTAGAAAATATGAAAAATACACCAAGTAATAAAACTATCCTTTACTAGTTGTTTTACTCTAATCTAGTCTAAGGATGTTCCAGAGGGTCATATGTGCTTGAGCAAAGAGTCAATTTCTCTCATGTATTCTCGAATTGACACTGCTGAGTGTTCTTTTGAGAAAAACACTCTCAAAGGAGGCCCCAGAAAAAGGCATTCAGAAGTGAGTGTGAAGTCTCTTGTCAAGAGTACACTTTCTGCACATCCTTGTGAAAAAAGAGTAAACCACAGTATAGCCTGAGACCCTCAGGGAATGTTGAGTTCATAATTATTCTTTAAAGGTCAGTGAAGAGAAGGAAAAGCACTGAGGAAGTTTTGAAATGGAATTCTCGAGTACAACGGCCAAGAAATGAATCCCAGGCAGGCAAAATTTGAAATCGAAGAAGACAGGCTTGATCTTTTAAGCTTGAAATAGAAGGTAATGGGGTAGGATGGGGAAAAGGGAAAAAGCAATCCCTGAAGAGTTGCTGAAAACCCAGAGGGCACAGAGGGAGACTGCCAAGGTCCACGTGGTCATCACCAGTCTTGTCCTGCCTTTTAAAGACTTAGAGCCAGTCGATGTCCATTGAAAGCTCAAAACAAAATTGATTTAGCCATTTTGGATTTGTCTTTTTTTTTTCTTATTGTCAGTCTGTCACTTTCTACATAGCTGAAAAATAGTCAACCAACCAATTTGCTTTGTATTAGGATAGCATCTAGATGTAAACAGAATGTTTTAAAATTTAAATATATATGTATACATATATACATTATATATGTATATACATTATAATGTATATACATTAATATGCATATGAATATATATGTATGTATATGTATATACATTTTATTTTCCCCAAGTGGGGGAATGGAGAGCATATTACCTAGATGAGAGCTTGAAACTGTAATTAGTCAAATCCATTTTACCTGCCTTCACTAATCAAGGTCATTTTAAGACTTACATGTCCTCCAAGAGGTACAGAGCCTAAACAAGATGTTTGCCAAAGTTGTTTTCTAGGAACTTAGAGTTAGCTGTGTCTAGTTTGAGCTGAGCTGGTTAAGACTGAATAGGACCACCGACCCTCCAACTGGGCATGCTTGCGTGTCCGCTCCGTGACCTTTCGAACGTGTAGGGGCTTGTAGGTTAGTTACACCTGGGCAGACGGATGATTATCACACCTTTCCCCAGTCACCTTTCCTCATGCCCTCCACGCCTCAGAGTGCCCTGCTGCTTTATTCCTTAGTCCATAAATACCCCCAACCCTCTGGCCTCCAGGGAAGCGGACTTGAGATTTGTTCCCCTGTCTCCTTGCTTGGCTGCCTTGAGAATAAACCCTCTCTTTTCTCTTTGCTGCAAACCTTGGCATCTCAGCATTTTGGCTGCTGCCTTTTGGCAAAATGAACCTGACTGGGGAACATGCTTTCTAAAAGGGCATCTTAACCAAGTAAACTAAATTTTTAGTTCACAGTTTTCAATAGAATTTATTGATACTTTTTGTAATACTATATTCAAGTAAGGGCAGCTCAATTGAAGTCATTTATAATTAAGTCCTACCCTCTACTATCTTTCTTCTGTTTGTTAGTTTAGCTTTGTTTTCTATTTCTAAAATGTTGGAATTCAGGGGCAGTCACAACACAGAGCTTGAGGCTAAGGAAGTCATCTTATGTAGCTAATTTCAAGGATCTTTACTAAGTTCAGTGATCTCTCTAATAAGTTCTAATTTTCCTCCTCTGCTTTCCCTTCCTTTCTCCAAATACTTCAATAAGAGATGGAGCCCATTTTGCAAGACTCAAAATAATATCATCAAAAGGCTGGGAGGGTTTTTCCTACCAACTTGACTCTGCAAGGGGCAGTGCAGTTCACGTGTAAAAATGTGAACGTGGTGTCAATAGCTCAAGGAATGCATAGTGGCCAAAGTAAGCTTCAACTAAGTTCACATAAGAAAGTATTTCCTAAAGTGGAAAGTTTCCCCCAAGAAGAAAAAAAAGCCATTTACAGAACATTATGAAAGAAAACAAAAATATTGATTATAAAAGAATCCTATCTTACCCTCACGGAGAATTGGCAATACAGATACCTTTAATAACCCTAGCTTGTTATAAAAATAAGCTAATTAAATATTAATTTAGTTATTCTAAATGACTTCATGTAGTGCTTAAAATAGAATTAATTTTAAAAATAAGCGTTTTCTCAATTGTAATACAAACATACATATTGATAATTACCTCAAATGTAAATGGATTAAATGCTCCAACCAAAAGACATAGATGGGCTGAACTGGATACAAAAACAAGACCCATATATATGCTGTCTACAAGAGACCCACTTCAGACCTAGTGACATACAGACTGAAAGTGAGGGGATGGAAAATGACATTCCCTGCAAATAGAATTCACAAGAAAGTTGGAGTAACAATTCTCATATCAGACAAAATAGACTTTAAATAAAGACTATTACAAGAGACAAAGAAGGACACTACATAATGATCAAGGGATCGATCCATGAAGAAGATATAACAATTGTAAATATTTATGCACCCAACATAGGAGCACCTCAATACATAAGGCAAATACTAACAGCCATAAAAGGGGAAATCGACAGTAACACAATCATAGTAGGGGACTTTAACACCCCACTTTCACCAATGGACAGATCATCCAAAATGAAATTAAATAAGGAAACACAAGTTTTAAATGATACATTAAACAAGATGGACTTAACTGATATTTATAGGACATTCCATCCAAAACAACAGAATACGCTTTCTTCTCAAGGGCTCATGGAACATTCTTTGGGATAGATCATATCTTGGGTCCCAAATCAAGCCTTGGTAAATTTAAGAAAATTGAAGTCGTATCAAGTATCTTTTCTGACCAAAACGCTATGAGACTACATATCAATTACAGGAAAAAATCTGTAAACAATACAAACACATGAGGCTAAATAATATGCTACTAAATAACCAAGAGATCACTTAAGAAGTCAAAGAGGAAATCAAAAAATACCTAGAAAACAAATGACAGTTAAAACACGACCACCCAAAACCTATAGGTTGCAACAAAAGCAGTTCTAAGAGGGAAGTTTATAGAAATACAATCCTACCTCAAGAAATAAGAAAGATCTCAAATAAACAACCTAACCTTATACTTAAAGCAATTAGAGAAAGAAGAACAAAAAAACCCCAAAGTTAGCAGAAGGAAAGAAATCATAAAAATCACATCAGAAATAAATGAAAAAGAAATGAAGGAAACAATAGCAAAGATCAATAAAACTAAAAGCTGGTTCTTTGAGAAGATAAACAAAATTGATAAACCATTAGGCAGACTCATTGAGAAAAAAAGGGAGAAGACTGAAATCAATAGAATTAGAAATAAAAAAGGAGAAGTAACTACTGACACAGCAGAAATAAAAAGGATCATGAGAGATTACTACAAGCAACTATATGCCAATACGATGGAAAACCTGGAAGAAATGGACAAATTCTTAGAAAAGCACAACCTTCTGAGACTGAACCACGAAGAAATAGAAAATATAAACAGACCAATCAGAAGCACTGAAAGTGAAGCTGTGATTAAAAATCTTCCAAAAAATAAAAGCCCAGGGTCAGATGTCTTCACAGGCGAATTCTATCAAACATTTAGAGAATAGCTAACACCTATCCTTCTCAAACTCTTCCAAAATATAGCAGAGTGAGGAATGCTCCAAAACTCATTCTACGAGGCCACCATCACCCAGATACCAAAAACAGACAAAGATGTCACACACACACACAAAAAACTACAGACCAATGTAACTGATGAACATAGATGTGAAAATCCTCAACAAAATACTAGCAAACAGAATCCAACAGCACATTAAAAGGATCATACACCATGATCAAGTGGGATTTATCCCAGAGATGCAAGCATTCTTCAATATATGCAAATCAATCAATGTGAAAAACCATATTAACAAATTGCGGGATAAATACCACATGATCATCTCAACAGATGCAGAAAAAATTTCGACAAAATTCAACACCTATTTATGATAAAAACCCTACAGAAAGTAGACATTGAGGGAACTTACCACAACGTAATAATGGCCATATATGACAAACCCACAGGCAACATGTTTCTCAATGGTGAAAAACTGAGTCATGTACCACAATGTTCATTGCAGCACTATTTACAATAACCAGGTCATGGAAGCAACCTAAGTGTCCATCAACAGATGAATGGATAAAGGTGTGGCACATATATAGAATGGAATATTACTCAGCCATAAGAAGAAACGAAATTGAGTGATTTGTAGTGAGGTGGATGGACCTAGAGACTGTCATACATGGTGAAGTAAGTCAGAAAGCAAAAAACAAATACCATATGCTAACACATATATATGGAATCTAAAAAAAAACAAAAACAAATGGTTCTAAAGAACCTAGAGGCAGGACAGGAATAGAGACGCAGACATAGAAAATGGACCTGAGGACATGGGAAGGGGGAAGGGTAAGCTGGGATGAAGTGAGAGAGTAGCATGGACATATATACACTACCAAATGTAAAATAGATAGCTAGTGGGAAGCAGCCACATAGCACAGGGAGATCAGCTCTGACCATTGTAAAGCAATTATACTCCAATAAAGATGTTTAAAAAAAAAGACATAAAAAAGAGTTCCCAGCCTAAACAAAAAATAAAATAATAAGCGTTTTCTCCTGTTTGTGCTGCAGGATTGTACCACGGCTCTCCTTCCTCCCACAAGGAGAGGGTCTGAGGAATCTAAACACTAAGTTAGTTTAGTTACTCCCAGTGAAACTTCTTCCATTTCTTCCTCTTAAAATTTTACTACTGTAAGAATGGACTTGGACATTAGCTATCAAGTTTCCCTCAAGATAACGTGACAGTTAGTAAACAATGGCTTAAATAACTCAACGTTGGGTGACACAAAACCGTGACAAAACTCTTCCTAATATATGTAACTATGTTAATCACAACTTATCTAGAGACTCAGAATTCTGAAGCTCACTAAGACTTGAAACGGACTTAAAATGCTTAGAAATACTCTAAATCAGTATTTCTCCATCTCAGCCCTACAGAAAACATAAAGTTGATCGTTCTTTGTTGGGGTGAGGGGGGGATGCTGTCCTGAGCACTGTAGGATGTTTAGCAGCATCCCTGGCCTCTATGCACCGTATGTCATAGCATCTCGCCTGCCAAGTTGAGAACCAACATCTCCAGACATTGCCAGATGCCCCTTCAGGAACAAATTCACCCCTAGTTGAGAACCATTGCTTTAAATCATGGCCGAAAGACAAAATAATTCAGCTTTGCAATCTCATTTTTCTTTTCCTCTTAAATTAGTTCACAATAGCTTCTAAACACCCCATATTTTTCCTTTTATCTCTGGAAATGTTGCAAATCTTTGACAACTTTGTTTTTACTGTCTCTCTCTACATGGGTGATGAATCCTATAGATTCCCACCTCCCTGCCTGGTCCATTGCCCAACCCAGGCTGCTCAGCCCTACTCTCTAAAGGGAGAAAAGCCCCCTCCCCTTCAAAATAGGGCTCCTTCATTTCGTACTCCCCTCCGTCTTGTCACTGTGACACACGGGCTGCTTTCAGGGTGGGAGGTCTCCTAGTAGCGCAGACTTTATCCAAAGCTAGGATTTTTGTGTCCTGCAGCTCCCCAGCTGGAGGGGCTCCAAAGGATGCTTTGAAGGGATGTTCTAGCAGTTTCTGAGACTGAATCTTGGTGGGGAGGTGCTGTGGAGGAGCTTGCAAGAGATTTAAAGACTCCCACTGTGTGGGCCACCTGAACTCAAACAAGACAATGAGGCTCATTGTTTACTGAGAAAGGGGAAACATTTTTTTATTTTCCACACACAAATTTGGGCAGGACCCTAGTTCTGAGCATTCCTAGATTAAGCAAGTCAACTTTAATACAAAATATTTCAGGAATAAATTTTAAAGTTTTTTTTTTTTTTTCCCTTGAAAAGGCTTTTCACCATTCCCCAACTTATTAGAAGCCTGCTGGGAGTGTTTTCTCAATGACTTTGAATAAATAACAGGCAAAGAAAAGTGAACTAGGTCTCCTTCTTGTTTATCTTGCCATTTCTCTCTTAGGTTTACATCTCAAGCTGTGAGGTACAAAAACTAACTCATTATCTGCATTATTAAACATGAGTAAAATGCATGTTGCCTGCTCCATGCTACTGCTTTGGACTCTGTATAGTGTATCTAACGCTAGTATAGAGCATGGATTCTGACAAACCACCACAAATTAAACAGTTTATAATAATAACATAGACACCATTTTTTGTATATTTACTCTGTGCCAAAGTTTGTGCTAAAGTTATTTAATTTTTTTACATTTAATCACACACTTCTCATTGCAACTATCAGTTAGGTCCTGTCATTCCATTGTTGAGATAAGGAAACTGAAGCTTAGAGAAGATAAGATCATATATTTTAAGTGACAGAGTAGGAACTCAGACTCGATTGTGACTATATTCGCAAAGTCTTTATTCATAGGTAGATTGATAGATCGATCGATCACCATGTTACAGGATGTCTACTCTCCCAGGAATTCCCTGCAAAGACCTTGACATGAGAGTTGGCTCCCAAAGGCAGTTTACGAAGACAGGCCCTTCATTCTCTATTTAAGGAGATATTTCTCACAGTGTGATCCAATGAATACCTGCTGAATACCTTGCACTGCTGAAGAAGCATACTCATGAGTCCCATCCCAGACCTAATAATTCAGAACCTCCGATGAGTGGGAAGTATCTGCATTTAAAAAACAAAAACAAAAAACTCAGATTGTTCTTATGCTCTGGAAAGTTTCTTACCATGGACCTATGCTGTCAGAAGAGATTTACTCTCAGGGCTGGGTGTCTCTGGTTTTCTCCTCCAGACCCTCTCTGTCCTGAGAGGGAGGATGCATGTATGGATTCCTTTAGCAGGTTTCCTTGCCCTCCGGCTTCCTGGTGATTTCAGGCATTGGGGCCTGGGGGCATTAACGAGAGATCAAGGGAGGGAGAAATGTGAGGATAAGGTCTTTAGCCCTCAGGCTCCCTTCCTGTCCAGTCATTGCAGACTGGCTGCCTCTTGCTCCCAAAGGCCGTAGCACCTCTCAGGCAGCCCTCTCCACCCAAGGAAATGTCCAGATTCCAGGAACCCCACCCTCCTTTTGTCTATTTAGGCTTTGGGTGATAAATGCTCCTTTCTGGTGCTCCCTCCAGGGTTTCACACTATCTTCCATTGGTTTCATGAAAGTCTGTCCACATCTCTGAACCTGCCCCCATTTGAGAGTGGTTCCTGGCAGAACCTTGATCAATACCCTGACAAACATGACCCAAATGGCTATAGTTTATCTTACTTCTGGGTTATTCTTTCTACATTGCACCTGTTAGGGACTTGATACCCCTCAGTTGCCTCATCTGTCGTGGGACTCGTATACTTTTCCAGCTGTTGTAAGGATTAAATGAGGTGATTATATAAAGTGGTTAACATGTGCCTCTTACAGACTTTCCGTTATTGTTAATCCCTGTCACCTATTGACAGCACACAGCCTCTAGTTCTAGTTCATCATTAACGTAACTTGATTGACCTCCAAGGCAATGCTTACTCTCTTCAGGCCTCCTTATTCCTTGCCGCTCTCTCTTCCCCAGCCATCCACCAACTCTTCCCATCAGAGGACCCTTTGTTTGCTCTGACTTTACTGGTTTGCTCAATCTTACTGGGACTTACAGTGTTCACTGTAAGAGCGACCCAGTCAACTCTCACAGTCTCCAAGCCACACCCTTTCTGTGTGTCTGGGCAACAGACCTTTCCACTAACTCCAGATTGACCCTTATTTCCTCTACTGCACTAATTATTAGGCATCTCCAAATTTAGCCTTTAGAACTTTCCTGAACTAACCTTCAGTTTCATGGGGACCTGTTATTTTTCAGCTCCCATAGATTTTTCTGTAATCCAATCATTTTCCAACCCCAATCATGCTTCTAAATAATAATGTCTCACTATCTGGAGCTTTAAAACTCCTAGAGTATTAACTCTGCATCTATCCTCAGGTCATCACACCTGTCCAAATACTCAGGTGCAGGTGATGGGCCCTTCTCAGCCTAGAAGCAGCAAAAAAAAAAAAATGTTCTCTAACCTAGAAAAACGTTTAGGGAGACTGAATAATGTATCTGTTCACTTGAGCACCAAACAAGTGCCAGGTACTCCGCTAGGCACAGAAGGTTGTTGTTTCTGCCCACAGCACATGCAAGAATGCAAGCAAGGGGTGAGCCAGTCTCCTTATCCAGTCATCCTTCGTAAGTCCTTACAAATTAACCTGTGAATTTTCAAGGAAGGCAATTGGACTAGTGGAGAATCACTGAGCCTAGATCCTACAATTGAATCACTATACAAGTTACTCTACAAGCTTCTATCCAATGAACTATAAAGGTTTACAGTGGGTTGCAATACCAGTAAAGTACCTGCCGAAACCATTCTCGTCCAGCCTGGGTCCCATGTTTTAGTTGGAGTATGCTATTTGCATTGGAATACCTGCTTCCTGCCTGATTCTGATTTCCTCGGTCTCAGACTTTGATTATGCCCTTGTTTAAACACAGTCTGGAAGTATCTGAGTATCAATCAACTGGCAGTGCCACCAGGCTTCCTGCAGGCTTTTCTGTAAATGTTGACTCTTGCTGTCTAGACTCCTGTGTGCTCTGGGGCTTTAATTATGTGCTCTATGACTATTTTCTCTGAACATCAGTGTCATTCCACAGTCACTGCTTCAATGTGCTCTTTGTTCTGGCCTTGTCTCTGCAAAGAGTTTAAAATTTTTTATGGAGAGTCTCTTATGATTAGGGATGACTGACACTCCATTTGTGAGCTTTAGGAGTCTTCTAGAGCACACCAGGCAAAAATATCTTAATTCCCTTCAAGCCCTGTACACTAGGGGTTACCCACCCATGCTATTTACACATAGAAAAGCATAATCTTGTCTAAAGTGTCCAAAGTTACACCTGTGTTAAATTGTTACAACTCCTTATTTTACATGTGAATTTTCATCTGAAGAAACTGAAGTCTGAAAGCTCAAGACGTTTTTCCAAGGATCCAAACACCTTTCACATTTTGTCTCTGGAATGTATTCTGTGGTTATTTAGGAGGGGAATGGGGTAAATATTTATCTTAATTGTCTTTATTTAGCCTGTTTTTCAAAATATATCTCCCAGGTGTGCAAGAAGGTAAAATGGTTGCAAGCCAAAATTCCTCTGAGACAATGAGGGAGATAAACCTAGGATTTAAAAAATGTATTAGTAATCCACATCAATTCACAAGCTAGATAAACTGTGTGGGAAACTCATTACTGGAAATATTCAGCAGGGTCAGAGGATAAAAGAAACAATACACCCAGCTAAGACATATTCACTTTGGCTCTAGGAATCTAGGTTTGTAGACTTTTAAGCAAACCCAACTCAAATCAAGCTCCTGATATCTGCATAAACTCAATATCTGTGTAGAGGTTAAAAAGCTGTATAAAAAAATCTAGTAGTTTATGAAGTAAATCTCTTAAATTTATTTCCCAGTGGCTATTCCAAGCTGCAGATTTTAGTTATACTTTGAGGAAGGTGAGGTACCCCCTCACTCCTAAGGAGAAGGAGAAGGAAAAAGATTGTTTTTTTAAACTATAGGATGAAAACTTCCTGGAAACCATCTATTTCTCTATTTCCAGAAGATATTATCTTTCACCTTAGATGGGGAGCTAAACATTATCACCAAGGCTACTGCATCTTTAAATACCTGAAAGCAATCTGTGTCTGTCTGTTCTGATTGCACCTGATGCCAAACCCAGGTTAAATAACAACCATAAAGAGCTTGGCCATTGTGCCCCAAGTTGAATTTTTCACCTGTACACCCTAGTGGAAACCTACTGAGCTGTCTTCCCAGATTACAATGTCCCCTCCCCTGGGAGCCCCCTTGCTGTTCCACATAGGTAGGATTCCAGTTTCCATCTTCCCTACCATGTAACCCTATTTCTTGGCCACAAGTAATTGTTCCAAGAGTGGACACTGGATTCAAACTGGGCAAGTCAGAGTCCCTTCAAAAGTAATTTGACATTCATACCCAGAGAAATATTCATCTGTGTGTATCTGTAACATGTCACTTTGGGGACCATGTTTTCTGCCACCTCTACTAAAGAAGCAAAATATCTAGATGCTTGTAATGTCCTAAGTGGTCCTCCAGAAAGCAAGGTCACAATGTGGTCCCATCCGTGTGCTGCTTACCTACACTCAAATGTAGTATCTTCCTATAAAAATAAATATGATCATGTCACTCTACTGCTGAAAATCTTGAACAGCCATCATACAATATGGCTCACATGTCTTCATAATCTCATCTCCACGTATTGTTCTTGCCCTATATCCCAACAACCCTCTTTTCCCCCCACCCATTAAATCCTCTCTATGACCCACAGACAATTTCACAGTCTAGTCATGCTTCTAGAACATCTCCTACTCTTCAGACGCACTGTTACCTAACTGCCTGACGTTATGTACCCTCTCTTGATATATATATATATGCCTGATATATCCTTTCCCCTGTTCTCATTTTGGCAAATTGTTTTTCATCCTTCATGTCCCAACTCAAATAGCATCTCTCCAGAAGTCTTCCACGTTTCTTGTTCACTTCCCCAAAGTGATTCGTCTCCTCTGGAAACCCTCTACCAAATCCTCATGGGTGAACTAGAGTTTCCTCTTTCTTTCTCTAACTGTAGTTTGCATCTGCCTTTCATAGAATTATTACTGTAAAACTGTAACTTTCTAAGTAACATGCCTGTCTTCCCTTCAAGAATCACATGCCCTAGTTAGCTATCCCCCAACAATGCTGAGGATTATGGGACATCCTCTGTGTACAGGGAGGGACCCAACCCATGCTACAGCCAAATGTCCCTCCTCAAGCTGATTCTGGGAAACAAATAGATTGAGAGTTCCTGGAAGGTAATTCTATCTTACATCCCAAAGCCAGGGCGAAGCCGAGTGCCTCAGACATGGTGGGCAGTCAATGTATATTGAGCCTGTGTATGAATGTTTTGTGTTTCCAGAGTATAAGACGGAGAAAGAAGTAAAAGTAATAGGGTAGATGTTCAAAAGAGTCCTATAAAAAGGAACTTGAGGTGGTTTGTTTGTCAGCAAAAGGCATTCAGCCCTCAAATAAGGGGCTGCACTGCTTAACCTGTGAGCTCCTTGAATTCAAGGACTGCATCTACTCCTCTTTATATTTGCACAGAAATTCCCACCTTATCACATACACTATGGGCACCCAAAAAATGTTCATGATATTTTATGATTTGGGGTATCATAATCAAGAGTACGTGAAAATAAAATTTGGAGTCAAATATATAATCTTGGTTAGAATATTTCTCCAAATTAAAATGTTAGATCGAAAGTGTTCTTCAATCCAGAGATGACTATTTTTCCTTAATATTAACTGTTTCCAAACTTTATTTCGTCACAATTTTATGCACAAAGTAGCCATTTAAACTATCTCATTTAGCCTTTTTTTTTCTTTATAGTTTGATTGACCTTGCTGAAATAGATGCACACGTAAGGAAATGAAGTATCAGCAGAGAGGAGTTAAATGAAAACATTGTATCTTTCTAGTTATTAGAAATATTCAAAGGGTATTAGAAGTGGGAGAGTCTATGCTGGTGATGAGGGAAGAATGAACTTCCATGCAAGTGTGACTGGCAGGTTTGAGAGGTTAGAAATGGTCAGCTTCAGAAATGGTCTGTCTAGAGTATTCTGGATGAAAGCAATAGCGGAAAAAGACAATTTGTTCATGTAGTTTTACACGGCCATAAGATCACCTGCAGGTAAATTGTGACTCTTGAGGTGCTCCGTTGTACAGAAGCTATGTATTGTTTGGAAAAGGCAAGTGAGACAGAGTTAGGGGATGAGGGTTGTAACCCTAGTTTTGTAACTGTCAAGTAGCTTGTCCCTACAGAAGTCGGCATCCTGTTTATCCCCAGCAAGTTTTGCTTCATATGTCTATCACCTAATTCCTCATCGGCTAATTTATTTAAAAAACATAATTCCTCATCAGGCTACTACCTAGCCCTCAATAAAACAAACGCTTGCATTGAAATAAGTCCTCATGTTTCAATCTTTAAAAAGTTTGAAAACAGAACCAGCCGTTGCTTTTTAGCAGCAATTTTTAAAACAAATTGCAACAAAGCAGAAAATGAAAACGAGTGACTTGACTTCAGACTTCAAAAAAGTCACCCTTACATACACATGAGTAGTCATACGACCAGATAGTCTACTTGTGGTTTGTTCAGTCTACCACAAAGGGTTGAGAAATAGCCTAATTTGCTCAGGAATTTTTTAGTTTTATCCCATCTCAATTCATCTTATCTTTATTAGGAATTTGTGCAGCACCTTTGAACTAAACGCAGTGAAGAGGACATCATGAAAAAATGTAAAACGTCTTTTGTCTTCTCGTTTCTTTTTTTCCCCCAAGTATGAATAAATCTCTAGCAAGTGCATCTGTGTACTTCTGTTCACACTGCATATGTTTAATGCATAATGTGCAATTAGCATTTCTTTAGCATGCTATACTTAGTGATCCAAAGAATTAGGACTCATTAGAAATTTTTCTTCCAAAATATCAGTCTTTTGGGTCATTAGGGCCACTACTGTACCACTTCAGTCATATTAAGTTAAAATACAGAAGTCTGAAGAGGTAATATTTGCACTCTGTAATTATGTGAGGGCTTGCCATCGATCTTGCACTGTTCAAAAGTAAAACACATGTGAAACATATAATCTACCGTCTAAAGTGTGAAACTCAAAACGTAGGCCAGATAGTCTTTGTTTAAAATTTTTATTTTCTCTCCCTTTTTCCTAGGTCTTACTATAAAAAAAAAAAATCCACTTAAAGTTTTAAGTGAAACAGTGCACCAAGGATATTTCCACTTAACTATTGATTGAAAAGCATAAAAGGAGATACTGTATCAAAAGGAATATATCATCTTTCTTGCACGAATGACCCCTGTAATGGTCTCAGTAATAGTCCTGAAGTTTGCCGTCTCAGCTTCCAGGAATTTGAATGGATTTCACCAGTTAATTAACCTCATGTGCTTCCAGGAATCTAATGAAGTCCACCTTCTGATTATATATGTATAAGCGCATCTTCCCACAGGCTTCCCAGATTATGGCTGATCAAATGGCTCATTAACGAATACCACTTGAAATACCTACACTTCACAGAAGCTTCTTAATAGTGATGAGCCATTTTACCCAATAAATAAGTCATTAATAGTGAATCTAAATAGCAACTCCCCTCCTGATGGCGTTGTAAGCTTTTCTGTCAATGCTTTGGAATATTAAAGTGTTCTCCTACATGCTCAGTACACCTTATAATTAAGACCTAAGGCTAATGAACTTAACTCTTAGGCTTTTGGACAAATATAAATTATGCTGCATTAGTTATCTATTGCTGTGTAACAGATTACTCAAGTTAGCAGCTTAAAACAATAACCACCTATTAACTCACAGTTTCTGTCAGGAATTAGGAAGCAGCCTACTTAGATAATTCTGGCTCAGAACCTCTTATGAGTTTGCAGTCCAGATGTCAGTCAGAACTTCAATTGTTTGAAGATTTGCCTTGGGCTGCAGAATCAATTTCCAAGATGGCTCACTGCGATGGTTGTTGGCTGGAGGCCTCCATTTCTAGAAACATAGATATCTCCACAGGGCATAGGGCATAGGCATAGGGCACTGGGCTGCTGAGTGTTCTCATGGCGTGATGGTTACCTTCTTCCAAGGTAAGAGTCTCAAAGGAGAGAGCAAGGAGAAAAATCACAATGCCTTTTATGACCTTGTCTTGGAAGCCATTTACTGTCACTTCCACCATATTTTAGAGTCATTAAGTACAGTCTACACTCAAGGGAAGGTGAATTAGATCCCACATTTTTAAGGGAGACATATCAAATAATTTGTAGGAATATTTTAAAACCACCACACATGTAAACTGATTTTTCACAAGAAATGTTAGGTGTACATGGTGGCCAGCAGCAGACATATTAAAAGAAATGGAGAATTGAATGAGTGAAGTGCATGGTATCTGAACTGTATCTCAATTTTTGTTTGTTTGAATAAAGAGAAATGGGGAAGGCACGTCATTCAGAGGAGAAAGAACTAACATTTTTGGAGCTTGTTATATACCCAGTATTTTACTCAGGATAGGTCATTTAAGCCTTATAACAAGCTGAAGAAACAGTGATATGCTGGGGCTGGTACTCCCTGGCTTGTGAATGGCAATTGTAAGCATCTCTATCCAGTTCCATGTTCAATGACACCAGGCTGGAAGCTCGAAGTCAACCATGGTGGGACTATTTACACCACGGAAATTGCTAAATTCTACAAATCCTCCTTCTCCTAGAGAGCTGGCTGTCTAAATACTTATGAGCACATCACTGAGTATGACTGGCCCCAATTTACAGGTAAGAAAAATTAAAAAGAGGTTTTTTAACTTATTTTTATTTTTTTTGTTTTTGCTTTCCCCAAGGGCCATAAGGGTAGTAAAAGAAAAACCCAGAATTTAAAACCAGTGTTGAATGAATATAAATTAGCTTTATTTCTAGTATGTATGATACCTCTATAAGAAGATTAATTGTTATACATTGCCCAGACCATTTTCCTTGCCTCCATCATAGTATCAGTATTTGTAATGATGAGGAAGTCTATGACTAATTAGCTGACCAGTTATGATTAGGAAATAACTCTACTTAGTTTTGAGGGTTGCGAAGAAAAACTAGTGAAAGTCAAAAATGAAAAGAGGTGACTGCTGCAGTTTAAGTAGGAAAAAAATGGGGAGAGAAATGGAGGGGAACCCTACTTTCTATTTAACAGGAAATTGCTAGAAAATGGATATATGAGGTATCTCTGCATTATCCAACCACAAATGTGAGACTATTTTCTCAGTACAGAAAACATTAGACCTTATTTCTCTAATTTGGCAGTCATCCCTCAAATCAGTATTCATTACCTCTAGCCTCAGCTAAACACCCTTGAAAAAGTATTCTTTATTTACTCAAGTTTGCCCTATTTTACATATTTAAAGCATCCATATTCCATACACACATGCAGTTATGCAGAATTTTCTCTGTTCAGACAAACACTAATGCACACAATCACCAAAACGGAAGCTTGGAACGTATGGAGGATGGAGAAGGATGAAATTAATTCAGTGGAGCAACTGTTGTTTAGCAATAGCGCTAATAGCTCAAAAGTGATCACATTTACAGATATTAAGTAAAACACTGTGCCAGAGACTATGGACATGTGGATTAAGACACACATGAAATCTCACCACCTTGCTAGAGATGAGAACATGACAGCTAGGTTGCCATGGAGACAGAGCAGAGACACCAGCTACTAACTCTGAATACCAATGAACAGCTAGCACTTCTTTATGTTAGTAAAATTGGTTGTCAGGGCAACTCACAGGATTGGTTCAGGTTATCAAATTAATTACAAACTGAATCCAGAAAGTCAGATTCTTTAGTTAAGATACATAAAATTCTAAAGAAATTACTTATGGAGATTTATGCTACTCTCAGCATAGTATCTGTTGTCTCTTATTCTTTGTAATTCCCTCTTCCTCATTTTCTTTAAAATATTCCTAAGGCAGAGATTGGGATATATGTGTTAATATTCTCATTTAGCTGTCCCGCCAAAAAAAAGAAAAAGCAAACCTTAAAACAGTCATCTAATAAGTTATTTCAGTATAAACAAAACAGACAACCTAGGTTATATCTGCACAAAATGTTTGATGCCTGGGTAGCTATATTTTATCAAGCAACTACTATCTACTTACGTAACGGATGCTTCATATATGGTATTTAGTCTGCAAAAAAATTCTGGACATAACAATAACCACATTTTGCTGAGAGCCAAGTGCTAAATTGAACTGTTTGCCACAGGTGGGATTCACCCTGAAGCCTCACTGTCTTCCAGAGTCTGTGGTGTAAGAAACAGCCGAGCCCAGTGGATAAGAGCCAGCTTGTCTTATGCAAACCCAGCATCTGCCATTGGTAACTAGGTAACCTTGAACAAGATGTCTACCTTCTCTAGTTCAGAGTTCTCATTTACCAAGAGTTTTTACTGAGATCTGACCACTTCTCACCGCCTCCACAGCAGCCACTCTGCTTCAAACCACGAGCCTCTTTGCCCTGGATGATTACAACAGCTTCCCAACTTATCCCAGCACCCGGTGCGATCCTAATAAAACATAAGTCTATTTGTGGTATTTCTCCCGTGACTCCAAGCTGTTAAGACTGTAGTTATATTAAAGATATTCCCTGTAAGGGACTTGACACAGTCCCAAATGTGGAATAAGCATTCATTCATCAGACAGGTATTTATTATGTACCTGCTATATTCCTGGTGCTGGACAGACAGGAGTGAACAATACTGAGAAATAAATATCCCTGCGGAGGTTCCCTGAAAATACAAAATATGATAGATCGTGGTAGGTATTCAGAGAAAAACGTAAAGCACAGAAGGTAGATAGGAAAAGGGAGTCTAAAGGGTCCTATAGGACGGCTGGAGAAGGCCTCATGTAAGGTGACATTTGAGGAGAGACCTGATGAGTGAGAGAGTGAGCCATGTAAATGTGTAGGTAGAAGGCACCCCAGGTGGCAAGCTCAGCAAGGGCCGAGTCCCACCTGGTGGGGGGGGGCGGGGCAGGTGCTTGGCTTCTGTGAGGGAGGAGCACCTGTGGAGAGGCAGGTCAGAGGCACTGTGGAGGGAGATGCACATCACTTAGGGCCTTGGCTCTTACTTTCAGTGAGATGAGGAGTCACCGGAAATGACCGTGAGCTGATGGTTAGGATCATTCCGGCTGCTGGCGACAAGTTGAGAATCCTTTGTCATAATCCAGGGCAGATGGGCTGGTGGTTTGGTGGCTGCAGCCAAGGTGTTGAAGTGATAGATGCTCAGTAAATGGCGGCTATTATGACACCCTCTGACATTGTCTCTATACTTGAAGCTGGATTCATCGGTTACACAAGCTAGCAGTTTGTTCCCTGTTTATGACCAGTCAATTCATGCTAAGCAATCATGCCTACTTGTATGGTAGTCTAATTTATGATATTCTGACTTCCAATAAATGATTTCCTGGTTATGTCCTTCTTTTAACGCTTTGCTACTATTTACCCACGATGCTGTGAAATATTAAGTAATACGAAAATTTTATGGTAGTCGCCACAGGCAGGGGGTAAGGGTGGGGAAGTCCAGTGAAGGCAGTCAAAAGGTACAAATTTCCAATTATAAGATAAGTTCTGGGGATGTAATGTACATGGTGATGATGTAGCATGGTGACTACATTTAACAATACTGTACTGTATATTTAAAAGCTGCTAAGAGTAGATCTTAAAATTTCTCATCACAAGGAAAAATTATAGCCATATGAGGCGATGGATGTTAACTAAATTTACTGGGGTAATCATTTTGCAATATATACATACCAAATCATTATATAGTACACCTTAAACTAATACAATGTTATGTCAATTACATTTCTATAAAACTGGGGGGGAAATGAGCAGGTAGATTTTTAAAATAAAACAAATAGAACTTTTAGAATTAAAAAATAGAATTGTTAAAAACACTCAATGAAGCGTTTATAAAACATATAAAAATAAAAATAAATACAATTATTTTAATGAAAGAAGAAATCTGTAAATATCTGATAGAAAGCCATAAAGCAAAATCATTTTCCTAATAAACGATTATCTTTTCTACAATGCCTTGTGCCTAAAAGCCACAAAATACTCAAGTAATATCTGAAATTTTTATTGAAGCAAGTCCATTAAAATAACACAAAATGTATCACTTTGGCTAATTCTTGTATAAGACGGAATGTATTTGTGCCGTTGTCCCTGCAATAAAGCTCAGTGTGTGCCCGTGATTGTGATGTTATTCTTGAAGACTTCTTTGTTTCTCAAAGCTTTGCTTCCAGTAAACTACATTTCCTCATGAGAGGTAATAAGAAGACTGCTCTCTGTTCCTTGATGAGAAGAATTAAAGATTTGTCAAATGTGACAGCCTTGAGCCTTCAACTGAGAGCTCCTGCTATTTCCTGAACCTTAAATCTTCCTGGAGCCTCAGAACGAACCATATTCCATTTACACATGGTTTAAAAGCACACAAAATGTAACATGCACCAAACTCACAGTTCAAACTTTATACGCTGAGGTTTTGTTTACCTAGGCAATAATGAGCAAGTAAGGAGTAAGAACTTTTGTCCTAATAATAATATTGTTAATAATAATAGCAGTTAATGGCACTACGCCACTTACTTCGTGCTAGACACTGTTCTCAGCACTTTAAGTCTTTTAACTCACGTATAATGATCACGATAATCGTGCGAGCTAGGTACTATTAGCATCATCCCCATTTTACAGCTGAGGAAACTGAGGCACAGAGAGATTTAGTAACTTACTCAAGGCAATTCAATTAATAAGTGGAAGAACTGAGACTCACCCCAGCCAGTCCAACTTCGGAGCCTATGCTCTGAACCCCTGCACTCCACTCAGCATCAGCATGCAGAACAGGATAACATTGGAAATGTTATCCCATGTTGTTTTTCTTGGACTTTCTCCTTTCCATTCATAACCTTTCCCTCACCTTCCCCACCTGCAGTTCAAGTTGGAAATGACTTTGGCTTTCCAAAAGGCTAAGCTTTTCTGGATACTTATAAAGTTTAGCAAAGAAAAATATTTTCTTGAAAATATAAAAAGGATTGCGAAATGGGGTGTGAAATCTCTTGATCCAAAGAAATGAGCATAGTTTCCTCATCAAATTAAAAGGTGGTTCTTCTCCTCAGGGTCATGGAAAAAGTAGGAAGTTTGAGGTGAGGGGCTGCTTGGGCTGCCCCTTAGCACTACTGGAAACAGAAGACCCCTAATATAAAACGGCTGTCCATGCTGTCCAGGTTGGTGCTAGAGTAGGAATGAAGGTGAGGAAATCCATGAAAAGAACTTTTGATCTAAAACTCCTGCCAGTCCAGTGGGATTATGGCTAAAAACAGAAATTGAAATGTTAAATGTTCTTATAAATAAAAGCTTGTGGCCCAAGATCCATGCATATGAATCTGCAGTGTAGATTAGATGTCTATCCTAAACTCAGAAAAGGACAATACTATTAAAATGAGAGGTAATTAAGAATCCTAACATAATCCCTTCCCACAGCCTATATAACATTTCGTTGCCCTTTTTAGAACATTTTAATCTACCACCATAATAATATAAAATTGAGAAATCAGATCAACTTAGTCTGGTATTGTATGGCTAGCACATACCTCGTTTTGTGTACAAAGAGACTGGACCCTGAGGTGCTTTGTAAGTAAATCTTGTAATTGAAGTAAACTACAAATAGAAATAACCAAATAATGTGAAAGCTTTCTCCTTTGCTGTTAAACAATAGTTTTATCTCCAAATCATAAAAATGGGCTGGATGAGTGTTGTTTTGGGGCATACACTCTGTTCTGAAGTTGGCAGAGAAGAATATAAAATGCATAGACAGTGCAGACAGTGCAAACATGGCAAACAAAAATCTACTACGTACTTCAAAATAATCAGTGGACGTGTTACAGGTCTCAGTCACCTAAGTTTTTAGAAGTTAAACAGAAAAGTCCTTAATAGGAGAGAAATGAGTAGGAAAAGAATTCTTTTATGAGAAGATTCCAGAAATACACCAATGATCAGACAGTTCTGAAAATAAACATGCAGTACTACTGAGGCCAGCAAGATTCCTCGTCAGCAGTCATCAAGTCTGACGTGTTCCTTGTGAGGTTAAAATTGTCTGAAAGCGAGCTTCCCAACTATTCAATTCTCCTAACGTATCAGCACGATGTGGCATGCCGAAAGGGGTAGAGCGTCCTAGTTCATAAAACATATAATAAATCAATTTTTTCGTGCTTTCTATTGATTACCCTCTCAAATGTGAATATCACAGTAAATATTACGTAGCCTGTTATTGATTCAAATGGAATTCAGGATCTTACTGTGGATTCACCATAATAAACACCTACCATAATCATATCAAAGTAGCAATAAGAAGTGTTTAACAGAGTGCTGGAAATGAGAGAATTTACAGGGCATGGCTTTACTCTAGTACCTGAATACGTTAGACTTCTTGACTGGAAGGACAAAATACAAAGTGAACAGACTCTGGACCCAGACACTCTGGGTTCCTATCTCAGCTGTGCCGCTTACTGGTTAGTGAGCCCAGGCATTCCCCGACACTCAGTGCCTCCGAGGCCCCATCAGAGCAAATGGGGGTACTAATGGTACCCACCTCACAGGGCTGCGTGAGAATTAAATGAATTACTATATGGTGAGTGTTTAGAATAGGGAGGAGCACATAGCAAATGGTATGCAAGCATTAACTCTGATTATTGGCAATGAGAAACTGACAATGTGGTCTAGACTCTCCTTTATTAAAAACCGTATTATAAATAATCCTCCTTTATATATTTGAAAAAAGTGTATATATAGCTAATTGAGTTCTTAGTATGTAACAGACTCTGTTATAAGAAGTGCAGATATTTTAAGTCATTTAATATACAAGGGAGATTTCTAATGAAATATTATTTGAACTCCAGTAGAAATAAAAGATATTTCTCCAAAGTTTTTATTTAAAAAATTACTTATTTTAGCACTTATAGAGATAATCAGCTCCTGAGAGATGTGTAAAAGTTCCATTAATCAAGGTTGGGATAAAAAACAACCGTTATGAAGCTCAGAGATGATATGTAGCATACAATTTGAAATTCCTACTGTTCAAGACCAAAGCTAGCACAGTCTCCTTAACTACTAGAAAGGCTATTTTAAATGCAGGCCAGACAGGATCCAAGCTAATTTAGGGTCAAATTAAGCCACATATACTCCAAATCCAAAAGGCATGCCTATTACCCCTCTCTCTTTTACATACAAGAATATCTCAATCTGTTCTTGTATCAGCACAATTAGCAACTTATGTCACCCTGGCTCTGAGATAAATACTAATTAAAGAACATTTTTGTGCCAGTAAACACTTGCCTCTCAAACCAGCACTTTGAAATGTGTTATCACCTGTAAAAAGCAAGCTTGGGGGGGCCTCCCAAGACACGCTGGTGTAAATACTTGCCCTTGCCCTAGTGGGTGCTTCTTTTGCATACAAACCCCTTTGTAAATATAGCTCACAATTGTTGATATGAAGCACAGGGAAATGAGTTTCTGCGAAGAAAACAGAACTGTTTGCTTATCCCCACAGATCCGGCAATTCTGTGCACTCAGTGACAGCTGGCCATTCCAGAGTGGACAAAAACATTTCCCCCGGAGCATGTTCTCTTCACTGGCCTATGTTGAACAGAGGCCAAGTTCATTTATAGCTATTTCAAGGACAGACTTAAGATTACTTCAAGTGTTCTAACAATATTTACTTTTCTAAGGAGGCTCTGCATGATATCCCATCTTGGTTGGCTCAAAGAATTACACCTACCACATCTCTACAGGCTGGCAAACGTTCATAATTATAAAACACACACTCTTGCTATCCAGAAGCCTTAACAAAACAACTCAAAAACAATGTACATTTTCTTCATTTCCTTCGATATAAACTTCCTCAGAGCACTCTCGGGTTTCTTGATAGCAGAAGGAGGTTAAGTAAATGTTGAAAACAAACCATGAGACTTGCCAGGCTGGATTTTTGAATGCCCTCCAAATTCCAGCACGGCCACTTCTTTCTGATGTGCCCTTTTTAATCCTAGGATATTAAAGCAGTTGGTAAACATTAACTCACAGATCCTCTTAAAAATCTTTCTGGGTGGTAGATGGCTGAGCTCACAAGCAGGAGAGTGTGTTGACAGGCCGTCCCTTTGCAGATCATGGCTAATTCCTGACCATCTCCCAGTCAGATGGGGCAGGCGCATTTCCACTTTTCACAGGGGACTGTCTCTGCCGTGAAGTTACAGCTCAAGTGCCCAGGACAGGGCCTGCTGCATCGTCAATGCTCAGTGTACCTTTATTGAATGAATGAAACTCTGCACATTATTAAAGCGATTTTTTCTCCTGTTACTTTGATGTCATTTAAAGTCTAAATCAAGAACAGAAGGGTCCAAAATAACCAGGAAAAATCTATTTTTTAAACTCTTAAGGTGAAGTACTTACATTTGTGGAATAAGAATTTGAATCCTATTTCTTTAAAATCAGTTGAACAATTTCCTCCATTGTCAGCTTTAATGAGGTATAATTGACAAATAAAATTGTAAGATATTTAAAGTGTACAGTATGATTTTATATACATATGCATTGTGAAAGGATTCCCCCATCTAGTTAATTAACACATCCATCACCTCACATATTTACCTTTTGTATGTGTGTGTGTGTGAGAGAGAGAGAGAGAGAAGCATTTAAGTTCTACTCTTTTAGCAAATTTCAATTATATAATACAGTATTATCAATGATACTCTCCATAGTATACATTAGATCCTCAGACCTTATTCATTTTATAACGGAAAGTTTGTGCCCTTTACAAACCTCTCCCTATTTTCACCACCCCCAGCCCCTGGCAACCACTTTTCCACTCTATTTATGTAAGTTGACTTTTTTTTTTAATTCCACATATAAGTGATACCATGCAGTATTTTATCTTTCTCTGTCTGGCTTATTTCACTCAGCATAATGTCCTCCAGTTTCATCCAAGTTGTTGCAAATGACAGGATTTCCTTTTTTAAGGCTGAACAATATGCCATTATATATATACACCACATCTTCTTTATCCACTCATCCATTGACAGACACTTAGGCTGTTTCTATGTCTTGACTATTGTGAATATTGCTGCTATGGACATGGGAATACAGATAGATATCTCAGTTGAACAATTTCTAACCAGTGTCTTCTTTATACCCTGAATGTTCCCTTATTACAATTTCCTCAACATTTTCTCAGAAATAATAAACACTGGATGTAAAGCTAAGAGTTCAAAATGTGTCCCATAAAACTAGCATGGAGCATTTTTCAATCCTTCAACCTTGTAAATTACCGTGAAACAAATTAATTAAAAGAACCAAACTGGTCATCACATCTTAAAATTCTTCCTTGCATTGGTGTGGCATTTCTTCTGAGCCCCCTAGGTTTCAGTGCTAGCAACAATTTCTTGCTCTACTGTTTTCAGCTTTATGGTAAAAGGGATAAGAAAGAACGTGTGGGATTTTGTGGAGAAGGTGTATTTCATACCTCCATTTAAAAAAATCATTTCTTCATATTAAGGACTTAATGTTCTCTATAAAGGGCCAAATAGTAAATACTTCAGACTGTTGTGGGTCATACAGTCTTTCTCACAGCTCTGCCACTGTAGCAACAAAGCAGCCACAGAGACAATATTGAACAAATAGGCATGGCTGTGTTCTAATAAAACTTTATTTACAAAGGTAGGCCACAGGTTAGATCTGGACCTCTCGGCAGTAGTTTGCCAACACTTTTTTATATCATGCTTCTTGAACTTCTGATACTAAAAGAATATAATTCATCAGGAAAACTGAGTTAAAAAATCTTTACCGGATGTTCTGCATTTTATTAGACTAATGAGAGAATGTTCAGCCATACAATGCGAGTCTAGAGATTGTATCCTAATGCTCTATAAGTAATATGCATCATAGCTTCTCCTTTCTGGAAATATATTTTTAAAATTCTATAAGCTACACGGATTTCCTTTAAAAAGGCAGAAGGTAGGCGCATAGTAAAAACACTTCCAATCCCCCCAAATCCTCATTCAAATGGGAAAATCTCAGGTGATTTGGTACTTGGCGGTCACCCTAGCTCCTGATGACAGGTGTCAATGCTCGGCTTCCCCCTCCCTTCCATCCCCGCACCTTCAGCCCCACCAACTCCATAACCTGGCTCCTAAGACCTTGCTCAAAGGGAGGAATGCAAGGATGGATCATGGGCCAAAGCTGGCCTCCCATGTGCGTGTTGCGGGGAAGCTTCTGAGCAGGTGCGTCAAGAAAAGAAATAGCTGCCTGCGCATCTTTTGCTCATCCCGACTTTCTGTATGTAGTTGAAACCACCTCTTGAAAATACTGTGTAATTGGTTTCTTCTTTGCTCATGAAACATTTGCTTTGCCTGAAGGATCTGATGGTTTCCACACTTGCGAACACTTAACGTGGTTTTCCACACTTGCGAACACTTAACGTGGTTTTCCACACTTGCAAACACTTAACATGGTTTTGAGATTTTGGTTATTGTTGTTGTCAACACCAAAACATACCTAAGTGATTCCACCAAAGACAGGCAAGAATAAAGTTCTCGTCATTAGCCCTGATAAATACTACCCATAACTACAGTTTCTAACAATTACCCTTCTAGCCCATTTATCAACTACAATTTAATATTGTTAAAATTTCCACAAAACTTAATGTTGCTAGGACTTCACCTCTTAGTGTTAGGGCAAATAGTCTCAAATCATTAATATACCTTTTTTTAGTATATGAGGCAATGGTGAGATACTCCATGCCCAATAACTTAAAGGTAGAGAAAATAATATAGTCATTTTAGAGTTATATTAGCAAAACACTAACAAAATCACACTCTGTGTGACCGTCCATCCATGACAATTAACTCTGAACTTTTCTGTAAGCCTGTGTCTCCCTATCCAGTACTCTTGTCAGAATGGGGATAACTCAGGGAGCCAGACTAAGTAAGATAAGACTGCATTTTAGTACGCAGCAACTTAATCAACTGCACTGTACTTATTTGAGTGAAGGCTGTCCAGTTTACTGAGTGTTTACCAATTTGTAAATATTTCTTTATGTTCATTTGTTTGCAGTAGGGTGGATGACCTTTCTCCCCACCAAATTCTAACACCAACAGTGGCAGGGATAAGTGGAAAGCCTGCCCGTGCCCTCAGAGAGCAGGGCTGCCCCCAGATACACATTCAAGGTGGCATTTGCTTTTTTGGATGCATTGAGGTCCAGGGTCTGGCTCTCAAAATTACAGGCTGATCCTTTGTCACCCAGATTGTGTGAATATTGCGAATTCACAATAACCACACTCAGAGAGACTGCTGGATTAACTCAATAAAAGTGCTGAAATGTTTGGAGTGGCAGGTCAGTACTCTTTCCTGGAAGACAAACTACTTGGGAAGTCACATTTTCATAACGTTTGGTGAACCAAAACCAGAACAAAGGGAATTCATTATTGAGCAGGAGTGTTTCGTAGCGTTGGGGCATCATAATTTACATCTCTATAAATGTTCATATCTGTTGCAGATGTAGACCCCTTCCAGGCTGGACAGGTACAACTCACCTAAATCGTGCTTGAATGGGTACAGTTTATATTTTCAATCTGTGGGTTAGTGGTTCCCAAGCCTGAATGAGCAGCAGAATGTCTTACTGAGCTTTGAAAAGTTAAATTCTTTAATCTCCCAGGTCCTTTCTACCCCAAGATCAAATGAATTATAACGGGGGTGACCCAGAATTCTTGTTTAGGGGATTCTGATACAGATAGCCTTAACATGTGGTAATGTTAAGGTTCTCTGATTCAGACAGACTTGAATCAAAATTCTGGATCTGTCACTTAGAAAAAGCAATTTGGGGGAGTGAAATAATCTCTCAGAGCCTCTTGTTTCTTCATCTGTAAAATGGGTATGATTAATGCCTGCCTAACCAGGATGTTGGAAGAATTAAATGAGAATTTTAAACCCGAGGCTGGCTAAACATTCAGGAAGCTAGAGAGCTGTTTGCTGTCTTCCCCCAAATGGGGTTTGACACAATTGGTTAGGTTGTTGCTTATTAAGTTACATTCCTGTTATAGCCCCGGATCCCTGAGCCCTGAGAAATTTCCTACTCATTCTGACTGGAGTCTAAGTTATACAGATACATGATTGCAGACAAATTCTTGGGTTGGTTCTCAGAAGCGGTTGTGTGGGCTTTACTAGTTTACTATCCCAAAGGCTGTCTTCTTTCCCCTATTCCCCAGTTCTTGGGGGTAGGTGTCTCCTAAATGCTCCCAAAACATAGATGAAAAACATCGTTTTGTCTATTTTTATCCTAAAACACTCAAAGCTCTATCAGTGGGTTGAGTATGTCAAAAGAAAACAAGTCTCATCAGAGTCATATTTTGAGAAAATGTTAATGTGCAACTTGTGATGATTGTTAGAAACATTAGTTTCAAATAACGGGCAAAAGGCATATATGACCATTTTGTATTGTTCTTTTGATGCATGTACAGAACAGAAGTTGGTGGGAGAAAACAGGATAAATGGTGTTGGAAAGAAACATACAGGGCAATGCCCTTCCTTATGCCAGATAACTCCCCCTAATAGCCTAAAAGTGTAAGAGCAACTCGCTTAAGTAGCCTCATTTACTAAAGGAGAGTCCCTCCAATCCTGAAGGGACTCTAATTCACTGAATGACAACATGGGTACAACCCATGCTTCCTCAGGTTTCACAAGCCTACAGGGGTTGTAAATGCTATGAGCCTAAAAGAAAGAAACTCCACCTCAGCGGATGTTCCCACCCACTCGCGTGGGACTTGCACGTGCATCAGGGTATCATTAGGGCATTTCTGGGAGAGCCCCTGAATCCTCACATGGCCAAGGACGAGGCCTGGCAGTGGCCGTGTGGCCTGGGCCCTCTCACAGTGCCCTCTTGCCTTACGCCCCTTTGGCCTTGTCTGCTGCTGCTGGACGTCGGGTCCACTGTGTGCTCCCACCAGAGACCAGCCTCTGGCTGTTTGTGCCACATGTTTTGGCTGCTACTGAAATTGGGAAGCCATCTTGATGGCAGACGAGGCTGAGAAGGCTGGCGTCCTTCAGGAGCTAAATCCAATCTGTGTTCCATGTGAAAACAAAAGAATCTCTCCTCCAGCTTTGGTGTTAAACTTCAGAACATGAGTGGAAAACATTGCTCTAAATGCCCTTCCAGAGGGTTTGGTGGAAACAATCCTTTCAGTATCTATCACAGCACCATTCTCCCATTCCCCACCTCCTCAGGACCCAGGCTTAAGTCCGTGGTACCAGAGACAAGTGCTGCCCTCTTCTCAGTAGCTACACAGCATTGTAAATCAACTATAATACAAAATAAAAATTTAAATATAAAAAAAGGATAAAATAATGTTTTGCAGTGATTTCAGAGGGGATGGAATTAGTCAGGACTGTGAACCTTACATGGTGTAATTGTGTTTCACATCCTGAAGGCAACAGGAATGGCAGTTATAAATGTGGGAAGGGTGATGCTTCTATCATTTTTAGGTCTTAGGGCAGCCTGACGGATGAAAGGGTACCGGAGGTCTTGGGCCAAAATTGGCAGAGAATCAGAAAATATTTTAATACTTACCTTCCCATTAGGGTATGTACTATATGTTGTTATCAATATTTGATTTAGCTACACGCAACAAAATTCCGTTATTTGTATTTATGACATAGATGATGATTTACAACTTTCATATACATCCTGTCATTTGATCCATGCAAGACTAGTAGTACTTTTTTCATTTGCTGGATGAGGAAGTTAAAGCCCAGCGTATTCTGTGTTAGACGATGATGCTGCAGCAGGGACACAGAAGTCACGAATTCCTGATCCTCAAGGTGTACCTGTCACCTGGGAACCACCTGGAGCTTGGGAGAGGACAGAGGGGCCTACACATCCCCTCCTTGTAAGAGGCTCTTCCCTGCTCCCCCCACCCCAAGACACACACTTTATAGTAACGCAGTCCCAGAGAGTAAACATTTGAAAGGAATTCTCATTCATATCACCTGAAATATAAACGAAATCAGATTAGTTTACTTTTCTGAACCCATATATGCGAGTACTCTTAAATCATACCAATACAAATATCTCATATTGAATAGTCTTATTAAAATTCAGTTACTATATACATCAATCTTTTTTTTCCCCACACCTCTTTGTCTACCTCTCCAGGGCTATTCCACGTCTGTTAAATAGGTACAATCCCACAGGAAAGTGACAGCACGGAAAGGGCAGAGTCTTTTCCCAATACCCTTGGGACAGCTGCCAATAAGAGCTGCAGCTTAGAGAAGACCCCAGGGCAAAGAGATACAGTGACAGACTGGCTGACTGTGACCCAAGAGGTTTGCTTTTAGCTTAACAAGTTCTCAAGGAATTCTAGAGGTCAAATCTCTGCATCTCTATGTGACCCAACATCATGACGTTAACAAAATAAGTATAAATTTAAACAAAAAATCATCCAAGCCATTTGGCCTCCTATCTCCATCCCACTAACAAGTCCCACTTAACTTGTACAAAGACACAATTATTACTCACGAAACATTGTTTTTGTCTAAATTCTTTAAGGTGACTAAAGCAAAGCTCGTAACATATGTCAAACCCATTTCTGTGAACTGCTATAGAGAGTTTATTTTTTTTTATTGACTCAACTTCTTTAGAAAGTAAAATAAAATACAAACCAATGCTCTCATAAGTACACAAACCCATGAGATCATGCTTCCACTCCTTACTGTGGTTAGATGGGGGAAGGGAGATAAGAGGACAGAAAAAAGAGCAGGCAAGAGAGAACAAGGAAACAGTGAGCAAGAGTAAAGTCGCTGATAAGAGTGCAAACGTGAGGTCACATCCTGCCCTTCATGTATGCTTCAAATTTTTCATTAAGTTATCTAATAATTAGTTAGTCCCTCCCTAAATTCTAAGATAATCGTCTATATTATATAATAAGAAAAGTCTACCGAAGTGAAATTATTCTTTGGGTATAAGAGCTTAGGGAGGACCCCATGCTTCGAAGGGCCTGCACTTGGTTTAATGCTCTACTGTTTTGATATTTCCATTCTTAAGAATTTGTGAACGAGGGGCCCTGTATTTTCACTTTACACTGGGTCCCACAAAGTATATAGCTGCTCCTGGACATCATGTCAAGCTACAGCCTTGCTATCTCCTTTTAAAAAAAAGTATATGTGTGTGCAATCCTTGAAAAGAAATAGTGTTAGAGTATTTTCCAAAAGGAAGTATTCTTACATTTAGAACCTATAATCTTCTGAATTTACCAGCTTCTATGTTTGATGTACTGTATGTTATATTATTTTTAATCAAAATTTTCTCTTCACCCAGATTTAGAGGGTGAAGAGAAAATGCATGGGAAAAAAACATGTGAATGAAAACTATTTTTCATTATGAATAACTGTGAAGATTACAAGAATGGCAGTTGTAAATATGCAAACACAGATGCAGCTAGCATTTACACTTTTGGGGGCAGTCTGGGGAGGAATGGGTACTGAGAGGTCCTGGGTCGAAGGGAGCCTGGCATCGAAAAATAACTTAAGGAAATTCCCTACATTTATCAAATCGATTAAGGTTTGACTTCAACGTCTTTCCCCAAACCAACTTTCTCACTCCCAATTCCCATATTTATTTCTAGATCTTTCATAATTGGAGATTGTGTGTGTAATGTCAGCTACTCACTGTGGGAACTGTTCCTTGTGCAAGCTTCTTCATCCTCTTGCTTGGTTGGTGCTAGCTGGGAGATGCAAGCAGCTGTGTAGTCAAGATGTTGCCATTTCTCAGAGACTAATTTTATTATTCCAAGCATTTTTTTGGCTCCAAATGTTATGGGTTGACCATCCTAAAAATGATATGTTGGAGTCGTAATGCGCAGAACATTGGGATGTGGCCTTATTGGGAGACAGTCTTTACACAGGTAATCAAGTTAAAATGAGGTCATTAGGATGGGCCCTAATCCAATGACTGGTGTCTTTATAAAAAGGGGAAACTTGGACACAAAGACAGACATGCATAGAGGGACAAATGCTGTGAAAAGACACAGGGAGAAGACCATCTACAACCCCAAGAGAGGCCTAGAACAGATCTGTCCCTCAGAGCCCTCCAGAAAGAAGCAACCCTGCCAACACCTTGATTTTGGACCTCCTCCAGAACTCTGAGACAATACAGTTCTGTTTTTTTTTTGTTTTGTTTTTTTGTTTTTTTTTTGGGGTCGGCATGTGGGATCCTCCAGGACCGGGGCACGAACCCGTGTCCCCTGCATTGGCAGGCGGACTCTCAACCACTGCGCCACCAGGGAAGCCTTACAGTTCTGTTCTTTAAGCCACCTAGTTTTGGCTCTTTGAACAGCAGCCCTGACAAACTAAACATCAAGTATCTCAAATCTTAAAGGTCATATTTTGTGGTATCCTAGGATGCTGGTTCTCAGTTCTGGCATCTCAGCATACTGGTGCGTGATGGTGCTTTGTTAGGTTTATTATATATTGTTATTCGAATTAATAATAGTTGAAGTGATAAAATATTTTTTAAAATTTTCTTCTCTTATGTATAAGAATTGGTTAAAATTCTCCCTGTAATAAAATCCAGGAGGACTCTTACCCATTTAAATTCTGATATGCTTCCTGGAATGCCATAGAAATAGATGGCAATATAATTAACATGCTTGCAATTGCAAACCACCTTGGGTATTGTCAGTGAAGTGTTTAGCACATGTGACTGTCATTTGCCCTCCAAATATAGAGAGAAAAAAAATGCCACTGCCCTCCATAAGACCAACTTGCAAACTCTTAGTCACAATCTACCCATTTTGAAAGAAGTTGCCTCACTTGGGATTCCATTTTCTGAATGACTGGTGTATTGTTTTTAGGACATTATTTCTCTCTCTTACATTATCATTATGGAATTTGCACCAACACAAAGTGTATCTACATGATGTTACTAGGTTATGGTAATCAGAAAGGGAGAAATTTATCCTAACCAATACTGCATAACTATGTTGGATGCATTTTACTAAATTAACAAACTTGTTCAGAAGAAAAAACTCATAGTCAGATACCAGCCATCATTGTTGGTAAAATTCAATAAATTTTCATCAAAACATCTTAAACATAACTTTATATTTTCTGGGTCAATGCTGAGTCACTGATTATTATTTTACGTGTGTTTTCCAGTCAGTTTAGATTGATCATAACTAGATATTTAGGAGCTTATGTGAATTTTTTAAAGTACTTACCAGTGGGATTAATTTAAATGTCAAAAAAGTAAAGTAAGTAAAATCATTGTAATGAGGATCCCCCTCCAAACGACAATCGCTAATGGAATTTCATTATTCTCCTCTAATGTAGAAGATACTCCCGAGGGTTAATTTAAAGAGTCATTTCTCAACTTTTTTGACTTAAGAATCACATTCATGGCAACATCTAATGTTCTGAACCCTCTTAGCATTTTTTAGTCTTTTCATCATTTTTGCAGGGTATTGAATAAGAAATGGTATTAAGAAAAATCTTTTACTTAATATATATGATTAAAAGATATAAGATCTTTTACTTTAGATATAGACAGAAGTATAACTGAAAAAATAAATTTCACTTTACTGTAATTGTTAGTAATATCCATATTCTATGAAAGCAAATTGCTATCAACAAAACAAAGATCACCTACTGAATGGGAGAAGATATTTGCAAACAATATATCTGATAAGCGGCTAATATCCAAAATATACAAAGAACTCATACAACTGAACATCAAAATACAAAAACAGCTCTATTAGAAAATGGGCAGAGAATCTGAATAGACATTTTTCCAAAGAAGACATACAGATAGCCAACAGGGACATGAAAAGATACTCAACATCACTAATAATCAGGGAAATGCAAATCAAAGCCACAATGAGATATCACCCCATACCTGTCAGAATGGCTAGCATCAAAAAGACAACAAGTAACAAGTGTTAAAGAGGATGTAAAGAAAAGGGAACCAAACCCTCATGTACTGTTGGTGGGAATGTAAATTGGTGCAGCCACTATACAAAACAGTATGGAAATTCCTCAAAAAATTAAAAATAGAATTACCATATGATCCAACATTTCCACTCCTGGGTATTTATCTGAAGAAAACACAAACACTAATTAGAAAGGATATATACACCCCTATGTTCACTGCAGCATTATTTACAATAGCCAAGATATGGAAGCAACCAAAGTGCACACCAATAGACGAATGGATAAAGAAGATGTCATATGTATGTACACCGGAATATTATTCATCCATAAAAAGAATGAAATATTGCCATTTGCAACAACATGGATGGACCTAGAGGGAATTATGCTGAATGAAATAAGTCAGAGAAAGACAAACACTGTAGGCCTTCACTTATGTGAAATCTGCAAAACAAAACAAATGACCATACATAAAACAGAAATAGAGTTTTAAATACAGAGGATAAACAGGTGGTTGCCAGAGGAGAGGGGGTTAGGGGGAGGAAAGCAATAGCTAAGGGAGACTGAGGATTATTTTCCAGTTGCAAAATAAATGAATCATGGGGATGAAATATACAGTATGGGGAATATAGTCAACAACTAAATAATGCTTTGGTATAGTAAAATTTGTAACTAGAATTAGTGTGGTGATCATTCTGAAATCTACAGAAAAAAATCACTACGTTGTGTAACAGGAATTAACATAGTGTCGTAGGGTCAATTATACTCCAAAACCGAAAAACAAATAAACTCATAGGAAAAGAGATCGGATATGTGATTACTAGAGGCAGGGCAGTGGGGACTGAAGGAAGGCAGTCAAAGGTACCACAAACTTCCAGTTGTAAGTAAATCCTAGGGTGTAATGTACAACGTGATAAATATAGTGAGCACTGATGTACGTTATGTTTGAAAGTTGTTAGGAGAGTAAATTCCAAGAGCTCTCATCACACACAATTTTTTTTCTATTTCTTCAATTTTGTATCTACGTGAGATGATCGATGTTCACTACTTATTGTGATGATCATTTCATGATTTATGTAAGTCAAATTATGCTGTAAACCTGAAACTTACACAGTGCTGTATGTCAATTATATCTCCATAAAACTGGAAGAAAAAAGCGAATTGTAACTTTTCACACTGACCATGTGAAGGCACACAATTTAATTTACTTGAAATAAATTATTTCATAAAAAATACATTTCGGACAAACTTTCAAACGACAGATGATGTTGGTTTATTGACAATACATACGAAAATGTAGGTTGAAATGTAACATGTTTTAGCAATCAAAAATAGACAAAATTTGCTTTCATAACTGTTACGAAATCAACTGAGAATTTTTAAAAATTTTTGAAGTTTATATTTATGCTTTGTATTTAAAATACCATATGAGAGAGAAGGTTTTAAAGTGCTATGGCGAGCATTTCTTTACATATAGCCCATTTTGATGTGGCTAGTCTTTATTCCCAATAAATGAAAATCTAAATTGTATATAACAGTAATATATTTTGCTTTAAAAATGTCTTTTGGAACTTGTAGAGCCATCTTCATATTCTACAAAAGGTTTATTCTAACTTACAGATAAGGCAAAGATCACTGATGCAAATGTATAGAATTGGTATTACCTTTATGTCTGTCCTTAACCTTTATGTTCCAAGATCAAAGTTCTTGAGCTTTTTGTCTTTCATCAATTGTCCGTTGTAAGTCTAAACTAAACAATTAGTGCCAATGAATAAAGGGCACTGAAAGCTGTACAACTGTAAATGGAAGCAGAGGTGTTTAGCTGAGTCCTGGTTATAAACATCAGAGTTCTCCTGATACCTTATCCCAGCTATTTAGGAGACTCCTGGAGGTTCTCCTGCTGTCATGTTGTAAAGGGAAAAAATATTAAAATATTATTTAAGATTGGATTAAGATGGCTGTCTGGGTGTAGATGCATCTATTCCCTTCCCTCCTCAAATACCTTGGAATGAAGAAAAAAATACCTATATATTTAAAAGGAAAACTCATTAACTGAACTGCTAGAAAATAATCTTCCTAGCATACTAGGTAATCTTAAGAAGTTTCTGAAATAGAGAAATCAAACAGGATTGGAATGACAGAGACACAAGACTGAAGGGCATCATAGCCCAATACACTGCAAGGGTTGATTGGCCAGTGGCTTTGGGAATGCTCAAAATTGAAAATCCAGTCAATAAAGAGAGCAGGAGGGTGCCCAGGGGTGATGGAAAGGATCATCATTTGTGTTAGTCTTTGTAGGGGCAGTAGAATTTTCACCTGGGCTAAAACAATGAGAACGAACAAGTAGAGGACACAGGAGAGCTGGTGCTCTAGGTAGCCAGTGATCCCAGGAAGAAATGAAGCCGCAACACCCAGAGGAATGGTCCCTCAGAATATCCCAGCAAGACGTGCTATGCCGGCCATAATCACCACCAGAGTCAGTGTTATAAGCAGCGGGCGTTCACCAGTAGATGAACCAGCTCTCAGGTACCCACATGAAACAGAAGGCCGAATTATATCACCCTTAAAGCAGGAGGTAATGTGTGGTAGTGTCTAACGTTGGTAAGCCAAGAAACAAAGCCAAAAGCCTATTACTTAAAGTTATGGTGGAAAGTACCAGAAAAACTAAGAACCCAAACATTGAAAAGGGACATGACAGTGGTTCTGGACTGGGAGCTGGTGAGGCAAGAGGCTGTTTTTCATTCTGTAAAGTTTAATCTTTGCTTCTGTTTTTCTTCTTGTTTTACAATATACATTATTGTAAACTAATGAATTATTAACAACGTAATTCTAGGAATATTCATTTTCTTTGATTGGTGTGACATTTTAAAACCAACCATCATGCATGTATAAAATGAAAGAAATTCATTAAAAATATTTCCATTAAAATAGCAGCAGAACTTCAAAATCCCTTGGAGAGGATATTATAAAAAAATAAGCAGGCTCGGTGCCACGGGCCTGGGGAAGACGCTGTTGGTGAATCGCTTGCGGAGGATCCTTCCGTGCCGGGTAGGGGGGATGGGGATCCGGGGGGCGCTGGCGGTGAGCAGGGTGGGGGCGCCCGGGGCGGGGTCCGCCAGTGCTCCCTCCCTGGCCCCGCTCGGAGGCCTTTTGTTTTTTGTAACACCTTTACTGGAGTATAATTGCTTTACAATGGTGTGTTAGTTTCTGCTTTATAACAAAGTGAATCAGCACTACGTATACATGTATCCCCATATCCCCTCCCTCTTGCGTCTCCCTCCCACCCCTCTAGGTGGTCACAAAGCACTGAGCTGATCTCCCTGTGCTATGCGGCTGCTTCCCACTAGCTATCGATTTTACATTTGGTAGTGTGTATATGTCCATGCCACTCTCTCATTTCATCTCAGCTTACCCTTCCCCCTCCCCGTGTCCTCAGGTCCATTCACTACTTCTGCGTCTTTATTCCTGCCCTGCCACTAGGTTCTTCAGAACTTTTGTTTGTTTGTTTCTTAGATTCCATATATATGTGTTAGCATACGGTATTTGTTTGTCTCTTTCTGACTTACTTCACTCTGTATGACAGTCTCTAGGTCCATCCACCTCACTGTGGAGACCTTGACTGCCTTACACAGCTGAGCTCCCAGGATGGGAAGGGCGACCTGGGCGATCCTCCCCCGACGTGGCCCACGTCGCGGACAAAACCTAACGGACATTGTGGCTCAGAGAAAGATCACCATCCGGGAGCTGGGGGGTGGTGCATGGGCCCCATCTGGTCCAGTTACTATGGAAACTGTAATTCTCTCCTGTTCATGGTGGACGCCTCTAACCCCACCGAGCTCTCTGCGTCCTGTGCACAGCTCCTGGGTCTCCTTTCGGCAGAACAACTTGAAGAAGCATCGATTCTGATTCTCTTCAATAAAATTGACCTGCCCTGTTACATGACCATAGAAGAGAGGAAGTCGTTAATGAGGCTCCCGGACCTCATTGCTTGTGCCAAGCAGAATATCACCACGTAGAAATCAGTGCCCGGAAAGGCACTGGCTTGTCAGACGTGCTGCGCTGGCTCCAGGACATCCACAGAACTAATGGTTGACTGCAGGGCGGAGAAGCACGGCTGGCCCGCTCTGTGGCAAGAAGGCAGAAGCAGCACTGCTTGGCCTCTGGCTATCTGCTGCTTTTATAAGGGCAGAATAAGCCCTAGCAGATGGAGTTCTGTGCTGAGTTGCAGTGATGGGTAAACTGAGGCACCCAGGTTATAGAAACTCCTGACATCTGCCCTCTGGCTCCAGTGCTGGGAGAGGAGGACAGGCCTGCTGGGTGGCTTGTGTCCTACACCATCCTGGGATGGTTCTAGGGGATTTGTTCCCCTCCCCCCAGGAGAGCTGCTCTCTCAACTCTGACACAAGCTCCAACCTGTTGAGTTTCTGATACCATGACAGTATAAGGAAGCTTGTGGGAAAACACCTATTGCTTGGTGCATTTGTGTCCTAGGGCCTCTGTAACAAATCACCACAAATGGTGGCTTGCAGCAGCATAAACTTACGTTCACGGTGCTGGAAGCCAGAAGTGTGGAGGCTCTGAGGGAGAATCCGTTCCCTGCTTCTAGTGGCTGCTGGTACCGCCTGGTGTCAATGGCTTGTGGCTCGCAGGACTTGAATCTCTGCCTCTGTCTTCACGTGGTCTTCTCTCCTCTTTTTATAAGGAGGATGTAGGGCCCACCCTAAATCCAAGGCGATCTCATCTCAAGATCCACAGTTACATGTGCAAAGATCTTTTTTCCAAAGAAGGTCACCTTTGCACGTTCCGGGGGTTACAACTTGGACATATCTTTTGGGGCCACTATTAAACCTACTGCAGTCCGGTAAGAAAAAAAAAAAAATAAGCACACCTACTCAATGAAATCTATAACACTTAAGAGCATAAAAATTAGGCTTGAATGTATTGGGGAAAATCCACATTACTCGATGAGAATAAGCAATCATAAAATATCAGTTTTGCCACGAGTAATCTAAAAAATTAATAAAAACTCCATGGGAGTTTTTTGTTGTTGTTGTTGTTTTGCTGTACGCGGGCCTCTCACTGTTGTGGCCTCGCCCTCTCCCGTTGCGGAGCGCAGGCTCAGCGGCCATGGCTCACAGGCCCAGCCGCTCTGCGGCATGTGGTATCTTCCCGGACCAGGGCACGAACCCGTATCCCCTGCACCGGCAGGCGGACTCTCAACCACTGCGCCACCAGGGAAGCCTCCATGGGAGTTTTTAGAAAATAAAACTTGAAGGTGCTTCTTGATTTCATCTGATAGAGGTATACAAGAATATGCATTTCCCCTAAAAAGTAGCAATGAAGGGAACTTGCCTTACAGAGGGAAAACATATGATAAAATTATGGTAACTATGAGTCATAGGTAAGGGCACATAAATAGGTAAGTAGGCCAACAGAACAAAATAAAGTCCAATAACAGGCCCAACTATGATTATTACTTCAATGATCAAAGTGCCCTTTCTCATCATTGGAGAAAAGACAGACCATTCTATAACTTATGTTGGAACAATTGGCTATCGATTGTTCAAAAAGAAAGTTCTCCCTCACACCATATATAAAAATATAGCACATATGGATTAAAACCTAGCTTTACAAATAAAATGATAAAAGTTTTAGAAGACAGTATAAGAGAATTTATTTTTCTTTGGGTGGGAAAAGGCTTACCTAAATCCCAGGAATCAAAAAGGAAAACACGAAGCTGTGAACTCGCACGTATGTTCAGGAACGGGAGTAAGTTTGAGGTAGGAGGTGAGGAATATATACTGCATATTTTTGTATTATTTGAATCTTGTACAATCATGTTACCTTAATATATTATCTATGTTCTTTACTTTAAAAATAAAGAATCAGTAACATCTCATAACTAGCAGCTTCTCACAATTTCTTGTGTATGCCAATCTCAGTCTACCTTCGGGAGCCCTGACTGGGAACCATTGTGTTACGCCACCTAAACCCCCTCTACCAATGGCATTAGCCTTGCTCCCTGGAGCAAGGTGCAGGCAGGTGAAGGAATGCCCAGAAGCTGCTTACATTTAGCTTCATCTTGAATTTGTTTCTTACTCACATGATAGATCACATCATTAGGGATCTGCTTACCCAAAAAGATAGTTTTGCAAGGAACTTACCTGGTTACTAGCATTATTGTTACATAGAATTTGCAAGTTGATAAATTTCTTTTTGGCTCCTTTTAACTCCTTTGTTTGTTTGTTTTCTTGAAACTTTTCCCTACCTCCTATAAAGTTATCTTTCTACAATTTCTAGACTCTCAATGCCCCTATATAACATTTTCACTCCTCACAGATGAACCCAACCCAATTTTGCCTTCCCTAAAGGTTTCAACTTTCCCATTTTCTTAGTTCTGTCTGTTTTCACAATTATATTAAAATCTTTTCTAAAAGAAGTAATGACCAATAAGGTGCAAAAACTGACATGTCTCTCACTGATATTTACATTAAAAAATGGAATCTGTTACCCCTAATAAAACCCTATAATTAATGGGCTATATGGAAAAATCTTGTCAAGGCAGTATTTCTCTCATTTTTCCCCCTTTTTCTTATAACAATATTTAAACAACATTAAAAAACAAAAAGTCAGCATCTTTCCAACGTGCATCTGAAAGACTTTTAACTCTTTCTTAGATTGAGCCTTATTGTGTGCTTAAATACTGCTACGATGACTTGAACAGAGGAAGAATGAGATTCAACTGAGCTGCATGTACTTTTTCTTTTGTGCTTTATGAACACCCAGGTGTTTGAGAAACTGATTACTAATGAGTTTCATCATCTGGTCTAGCAATTCTTCAGAAATCCAAGATCTGTTGACAAACCTACAACTTTCAAAGTTGGCTTTTCTCCAATTTAAAATGCCTTAATCTGATATTTTACATTTAAAAATGGCTGTTGGGCTTCCCTGGTGGCGCAGTGGTTGCGCATCCGCCTGCCGCTGCAGGGGAACCGGGTTCGCGCCCCGGTCTGGGGGGATCCCACGTGCCGCGGAGCTGCTGGGCCCGTGAGCCATGGCTGCTGGGCCCGTGAGCCATGGCCGCTGGGCCTGCGATCCGGAGCCTCTGCTCCGCAACGGGAGAGGCCGCAGCAGGGGGAGGCCCGCATACCACAAAAAAAAAAAAAAAATGGCTGTTGTTTTTTGAAACTCTAAGATAAAACTGTGCCTTTTTGAGTACTCCTATTCTATTCTTGGTCCCTGGTAGGAAGAGTTGCATCTCTAACAGCTTTCCTTATATGGGCTCCTAAAGTAATTCTAAAATGGGCAAGTTTTCCTCATTTCACTGGTTATTAACTGCATCTAACCAATTGCAGGAGATCGACTTTCTCGGATCTCAGCCCCTCAACACAGCTTTTGCTGTATTTTGCCATGAGTTCTGAAGGGAGCTAACAACAATGCATGTAAAATTCTTAGCTCACTGTCTGAAACATAATAGCTGCTAAAATATTATTGATTCTTACGGCGCCTTTGCATGGCATAATCACCACCAAAGCAGCACTTATAATAATAGTAAACATATATTGAATGTTTATAAATGACAAAGTACGGTGTTAAGCACCTTCCAGGGGATTAGCTAATGAAATAGATATAACCTTATTATCCTCCTTTTACAGATGAGAAAACTAAGGCTTCGAGAGTTTATTCAAGTTTAATCAGTGGAAGAAATGGGATGGAAGCCAGTCGCCTCCATAGCCGGGGCTCCTCAGCGAGGAATAAGATCAAGGATCCCTTTACTAGCCTAAAGTCATTATGGTGCAGAAGATGCATAGAAAACATCAAAAAAAGGAGCTATTAGGGAACGAATTTCTCCATAGAGCATGACATTCTATATTTGCCTTCTATTTATTGCTACTACCGCTCACCATAATGGTGCCTTTAACTGCAGTGCATCTCCTTTACTGTGGCCAGTCTTTGAATTACGAATTTTCTCAGTTTTCAATAGAGTAAGAATGCAGCTTTGTGAGACATGGGGAATTAAATAAATGAAAGAGGATTTACTGAGGTCAGTTGCAATAGATTGCTCTCCAGTGTTCTTCAGAATCACCAGTCCTGCTTAGAATCAAATGCAGCCCATGGACTTCCATTGCTGCCCAGAGTTAGCGTCTTATCACTCTGCTGAATTCCTTTCAATTTCTACACTTGAAGTCATTGGTCTCACTTAGTTCCTCAACTTGATTTCCTCCTGCGGTCGAAGGCTGCTAAATATCTGTCTGGAAAGCCATTATCAGCAGCTGTCTCTCCCCTGCCAAGGAAAGGCTTTAACAGTGAAAAGCTGCACACTGCTTCAGATTGCATGCATGTGTGATTTTCATAAATTGAATTGAAATGATTCAGAAAGAAAAAATGATTGAGAGGTGGTGCAATGGTGACACAATATCCCCATGAGGACTATGAAGTGATATCCCAAGCATGCTGTTCATTCTTGTTTCTACAACTACAGGATAATATTTATCTGGCTTTTACATAGTGTATTAGGTGACAGGAGGAAGCCTAAGTAAGATGCTGAGAACGCCTCTGCTGTATGTATTAAGCTGCAACACTTTTTCTCTGGCATTTATTTACTAAATCACAGATGCTCAAAAGAAAAAGGACCTTGAGGTGTCTATTTGCCTGTCTTTTTGTCTTAAGCACTGATCTCAAAATAATTCTGCAACCTCTCTCGTTTATCTATGTCACTATTTATTACAGGGCTTATTGTCATTTTTCATTAAGAAATATGAGGTACGTTTTCAAACATAAATACTTTAAATAGTAAATACTGCACTTCCCTTCTACTGACAGCCCCAACCAATAAAAGACCAGAATCTCACGACTGTCTGGTTCTCCTGTTACTGAGAGCTCATCAGAAAATGATAGCATCTGGTAATTGTCTTTGAGTAGAAATTTAATTAATAGAGTATCTACAATTGACACCAAATGGAAAATAACTTTGAGGAAAAGTATGAAGTAGGGGGAACACATGATTTCTTCTTTCTTGATCAAATAAATCCTGTTCTTCATTAAAAAGAAAAAAGGAGTTGTTCTACCTTCTGTCAGGATCATTCCAATTTTAAGGTTATTAATGTCCATCACTGGCAGATAGTACTATTTTCTATTAAACTAATGGTCATTGTCTCCTCTTGAAATTATTCCTTGATGCCTACTTCATGAAAGGTAGATCTAAAGAAGGCTTTTTACGCAGACATAGAAAATGGACTTGAGGACACGGGGAGGGAGAAGGGTAAGCTGGGACGAAGTGAGAGAGTGGCATGGACATATATACACTGTCTAATGTAAAATAGATAGCTAGTGGGAAGCAGCCACATAGCACAGGGAGATCAGCTCGTGCTTTGTGACCACGTAGAGGGGTGGGATAGGGAGGGTGGGAGGGAGACGCAAGAGGGAGGAGATATGGGGATATATGTATATGTATAGCTGATTCACTTTGTTATAAAGTAGAAACTAACACACTATTGCAAAGCAATTATACTCCAATAAAGATGTTTAAAAAAATTTTTTTTAATAAAGAAGGCTTTTTTGTTGTTTTGGGGGCAGACCACCAGGTTTCATGTCTTACTGAATTGAATGTATTGTTTGTGACAACAGATGTAAAGCTAATTAAGCTGTGCTTGACATGGTCCTAGCTTCTTCATCTGCACCATAAAAAGGCTAACCTAGCAGCTGTCTAAATCTATGAAGTCAAAAAAGGATCAAAGCAGAGACACAATTTCCTCTGAACCTGAAATGAAAATGAGTGTGTTTCTGGTGTCTATCAAACTGCCTAAAACCAAGTAAATCATTTCAGAAGAAGCTTTCAGCACTCTATCAAGGTGATGGAGGTAGTGAGGTGGTAAAGTAGAAACACATTTACAAGTTCATTTCTATTGACTAGATAAATAACCTCCATTATTCAACATGATAAAACCAACCAGAAACAGAAGTCAAGATGTTCATATATCAATCCACTAGTAGGACTTAAACTCCATCAGAGGAATAGAAGAAAATAAACAAAAATGGGAGGATAATGTCTCAATGTTATTTAGTTGTGATTCGCCTAGTGTTAGGTCACTTATTTCCAGATATGCATGACTAGCTTGTTGCATATCTATTTAGTTTGAATGCAAAATTTGCATGAATACACAAAATAGTATTTATGAGCCAAGTAATGTGCTGCGTGCTTTACATATACAGTCTCCTTTAATTTGCCCAACAAAATTGAGATGCAATTTTTATTATCACTATTTTAAAGATGAGAAAACTGAGCACTGATAGAATTGAAAAATAACTTCCCAACCATCCAGAACTAGTAAGTAGTGAGTCCAGGATTCGAGTCCTCATCTATTTAATCTAAAGCCCATATTTTAAATCATTTACAATCATTACCCTAAAGTTCTCTATGTGATAATATAATCTTGGATAAGATGAGAAAAAAAATAGGTTTTAAGACTGTGTGCTCTGAATTTTCTGACACAATCTGGTTATGATTTTCTCCATTTGACAAAAAAAGAAGCATTAGCCTAATTATGCTTAGGGCTCAGATAATGAGCATATCTTGATTTAAAATCTACAATATGAACAACTCATGGCAGATATCTCAATCTGACCAGAGAAATCCTTTCTTATTTTTTTTAGTTAGATTTACAATGCTGTGTTACTTTCTGCAGTACTGCAAAGTGAGTCAGTTCGTGCGGGGCTTCCCTGGTGGCGCAGTGGTTGAGAGTCCGCCTGCCGATGCAGGGGACGTGGGT